>NW_028152257.1:0-65000 GCF_964638095.1 Poromitra crassiceps
GTGGAGTAGAAGAGGTTAAAGGACTCAAGAATATATGATTCTATTGTTTTCTTCAGAGTCTATTTATAATGTATGTTGAATAAGTAAGAGAAGTAGTGCAAAAGCATGTGCAAATAACTTAGTCCCGTTTTAGCTGGGGACCCCCTGGAACCCCCCCAGGGAGCCCTGACCCCACTTTGAGAACCACTGAACTAGACAACAGTGAACTAATTCTACATGACAGAACAGAACATGTTCCTTCATCATCATTACTGTAGTCTTCTCAGGTAGGCTGACAGTATAACAGTCCTCTTACTTTGTGTCTGAAGGTCCAGGTTCATTACTGAAGTCTGGAGGTAGAGGCAATGACCAGTCACTCTTCATAGACAGACAGCTGGGTACTGGAGACTCTGCTCTCTGCCTGTGGTACTGACCTCTGAAACAGACATGTGTTATACACATCATTAGTTCTAGTCAAGACAGACAACAATGCATGTGATGTTGCATATTGTAATGTATTGTGTGTTCATTAGTGTGATGAAGACCAAACTGCAGGTCTTGATTAGTTTGCTTCAATGTGATCAAGTCAAAGGGCATTATACTGTATTTGCATAAGTAACACAATGACAGAATGTATGACAGTTTTGGTCATGGGTTTCATACGCTTTCTTTAATAAAACCTCTAAAAGGAAAAATCTTATCAAATGGGGGTCCGTGGTCTAATTTGTGTCAGTTTGGGGGTGCTTGACAAGAAAAGGTTTGAAAACCACTGCTCTATAGAATGCCAAAGTGACACCCTCTTCCGGGTTTGGCATCCACGCAAGAGACTTCATCCGACCTTATTTCTTAATCTAATCTTATTTCACGTATCAACATTTATTTTTTGGCCCATGGCCCTCCATTCAGATTCATGTTTGGTCCTTCACAGAAAATAATTCAGGCACCTCTGGTATAACAGTCATCTTACTTTGTGTCTGGGGCTCCAGGTTCAAGTCTGCTGTTTCAATTTCAATATGCTTGAGTGACATGTTTCAGTTTGTGGGCACTGTTGCTGTTGGCAATGAAACGAGAGAGACAATGTATTTGTTATTATTATTGTGGCAAGTTGGATTTTGAACGGCTACGGTAGTCAAGTGATTGCAGCGCACATAGTCATAGTTGTGTGTGTGTGTGTGTGTGTGTGTGTGTGT
Source organism: Poromitra crassiceps (assembly GCF_964638095.1). Lineage (NCBI taxonomy): Eukaryota > Metazoa > Chordata > Actinopteri > Beryciformes > Melamphaidae > Poromitra > Poromitra crassiceps. Next base: position 1,170 of record NW_028152257.1, read on the forward strand.
GTGTGTGTGTGTGTGTGTGTGTGTGTGTGTGTGTAAGAGGAAGAGAGGGGCAGAGAGAGTGGCGGTGGCTGTCTTTAATCAGAGCCTCTCCAGCCCGCATGTCGAGTCTGCATCACGGGCAGCACAGAGAGAGAGAGAGAGAGAGAGAGAGAGAGAGAGAGAGAGAGAGAGAGAGAGAGAGAGAGAGAGAGAGAGAGAGAGAGAGAGAGAGAGAGAGAGAGAGAGAGAGAGAGAGAGAGAGAGAGATGGGTCATCATATGGTGTTATTGACTTCAGGCCTCGGCTGGGCTCACTTAACCCTTCAGGCCGGGTTGGGCCTGGCCTGAATGCCACGGGCCTGGGTCGGGCTGGGGCCAAAATGTCAGGCCCGTGCAGCTCTCTACACTGTTATAGCATCATAACACTGATTTAAATGTGTTTGAAAGTGTGTATCCAAGCTTTGCTTCAGGAATACAATCATCTCATACTGTGTAAACTAAACCAGTGGTTCTCAAACCTTTTCACCTCAAAGACCCCTAAATGGACACAACTTAGACCACACCCCCATCTGATAAGATTTTTGCTTTTAGATGTTTTATTACAGAAAGTGTATTTAACACAAGACCAAAATAATCATACATTCTTGTGTTACTTATAGACGGAAGTATAGTGAAAATAACGTATTGCCATTTTGTGCTGGGGACCCCTGGAACCGCCTCAGGGACCCCACTTTGAGAACCACTGAACTAAGCAACAGTGAAGGGAACCAATTCTACAGAACATGTTCCTTGACACACAGTTCAGGTTCCCAGCTTTCAGATGCCACTTCTATGTGACATAAAGTGTTGACCTGCTATCTTACACTAAACTCACCAGTCCCTCCTAAAGAATATATATTTTAAGTGTCTGGTAGGGAGGGGTGGAGTAGAAGAGGTTAAAGGACTCAAGAATATATGATTCTATTGTTTTCTTCAGAGCCTATTTATATGTTGAATAACTAATAGAAGTTAATGACTTAAGCCCCTTTTTTACATCAAAAGTCCCACTGGTATACGTGTTTTTGTTAGCCAGGAAAGCAGCAGGGGGCAGCAGCAGCAGCAGCATCACCTTCTAAACTTTTATATCACACTCTCAACCTGTGTTTCTCCACCGCTGCAGGCTGTCTCTTCCCCCTCCCTTTTCCCTTCTTCTCTCACAGCTGTCCAGATGCAGCTTCCACCAGCCAAAACAAAATGGAAACTTACGGGTAAAAATGACAAACTAATGTGATTTAAACAAGTAAACAGCCTGTATGAGCCAAAAACTGAGGAAAATTTATAATTTACTGTTGGGTTAATGTTACTGTGAATTACCCCACCTGCTGGCAGGAGGAAAAACATAAAGGCCTCAGGTAAGCCTGGCAGGTGAGGGGAGTGGCCCGGCAGGGCAAACAGTCTTTTGACCATGCTGAAGATCATGGTTCTCCTTTTGTTCATGCCAATTAAGGTTTATCAGCTTTCTTAGTTTGTTTAAAGTTTATTTAAAGTAAAGTACAAGTTTTGTGTTGATGACAGAAGAATGGAGCTGTAAAAGGAAAAATAAATACCCATTCATTTTGACAAGAAAACAACCTTTTGGACATTGATCTTTTTGTGTGCGTTTGGATTATTGCCAGTCACTGCCCACTGTGGCTAAGGAACTTTTGAATCAAGGACAAGAAGCCACTACATTAAGTCAAAAGACTGGCCAAAGTCAAGGAATTGCTGGGACAAATGGACAGGTGGATTCCTTCTTTTTCTTCTCTGGATTGTTTGGAGTGGAAAGACAACAGGATGAACAAAAACCATAGCAAGTGCAACTTAAAGTGGTAAAGTAAAATGGAACTGAAATGAACAAAAGAAATGTAAACCGGATGTTTCTGGATACTATGCGCTAACTGGAAAATGGACAAGGAACATCTATGAATGATGTAACACAATGCAAGTGTGCTCTCTGTTGATAAATTGTGTTTGATTGACATTCGTATAACATGAGTGAAGAGGATTCTGGAGGGGCTAAGCTTAAGCAGCGTAAGGCAAACACTGAGAGTATGGAATCTGAAAAGGAAAAGGAAGGCCCAAAAGGAAAGGCCTTGGAGCCTGAGGAACAGGTTACCAAAATGTATGGATCCAGAAAAGCAATGCTTGGTCACCTCACTCGTAAAATGAATACAATCAATGAACTCCTGAGTGATAATAAAAATCTGCCAGAGGTCACACAACATTTTGACCAGTACAATGAGCAATTGACTGATTTCAGGAAACTGCACGAGCAGCTGCACAGTTGGATGTCTGAGGAGGACGCAAAACAGGATGAAGCAAGCTGGTATGAACCAAAGATGCAACACATCATGCAATTTATGTCGCAAGCACGCAAATGGATGGCTGGTGCAGATAAAGCATTAAAGTCAAGACGAGCTGAGCTTGAGCTTGAGACTGAAGATGTGGGTGACAGTGTTTCATCATGTGTGTCTAAAACATCTTCTGCCCGTGTCTGTGCTGAAGCTGAAAAGGCATCATTGGAGGCTCAAATGGCAGCTTTAGCAGAAAAACATGCTTTAGAGGAAGAGGAGGAAATGTTGAATAAAAAAATGGAGCAAATACGAAAAAGGAGAGAAACTCTTGAACTTAAATCACAACTTGCTGCCACTACTGCAAAGCTCTCTGTGTTGAGGGCTGCTGACACTGACACCGGCATGGATGACTATTTTAAAGAAACGAGAGGAGAATTTGAAGGAGCTGGTGTCCAGTTTGATGGCAAAAAGGACACTAAGGTGCAGGATGTGCGGCAAACAGATCAGTTTGTAAGCCGACCACCACTCATTGCATCTAACACGACAGAGAGAAGCAATGTTGACACAGAGCAACAAGGAATGAATACAGTGAGTGGAGTGCTTGGTGGTTTTGACTCAAGTCTGCCTGTGTTTTATCAACAACTACCACCAAACAGGTCATCGGCTGTCTCACAAGCCTCACAGAGGAGCGATCACACCAGGAATGTCACTCTGCAGGATCATGACCTTCATGACATCCTACAGAAACAAAATGAAATCACAGGCATGTTGATAAAACAGCAACACCTCTCTACTCTGCCTCTAAAGGACATCCCACTGTTTAATGGAGATCCAATGCAGTACAGATCCTTTATTAGTGCATTTGAGCACAATATAGAGAGTAAAACACAGGACAAGAGAGATCGGCTTTATTATCTCGAACAATATACTAGAGGGCAACCTCAAGCCTTGGTCAGAAGCTGCCAACATATGGATGCCGACAAAGGTTACCGAAGAGCTAGAAATCTGCTCCAAGAAAACTTTGGCAATGAGTATCTGATCTTCTCTGCATTCATGGAGAAGGCCCTGGGCTGGCCTAGTATTAAAGCAGAAGATTCCAAGGCCCTACAAGATTTTTCCTTATTTCTTGTCGGATGCCGTAATGTAATGGAGGAAATGGAATATATGGAAGAGCTGGATTTGGCCTCAAATATGAGAATTCTAATTTCAAAGCTTCCATTTAAATTAAGAGAAAGATGGAGGTCTCATGCCTGTGACATACAAGAGCAACGCAACAGTAGAGCAAAGTTTACTGATCTTGTAAGGTTAATCCAAAAACAGGTCAAGATCACAACTGATCCTGTGTTTGGAAATATTCAAGACCACCGAAGTGAAAGTGCAAGCAAGAGTGGTAACATACAGAAAAGACCCAAACCCAGCAGCTATGCCACCAGTGTTGTGCCAGTGTTGAATTCAGGACAAGTTAAACAACACAAGCCTCAGTTGAACATCACAGAGCTCACTAATTCAATGTGTCTATTTTGCAGCCAGGAGCACAACCTGGAGAGATGTCCTTCACTTCAGAAGAAGCTGCAGAAAGAAAAGATCAGCTTTCTTATGGGAAAAGGAATCTGTTTCGGTTGTTTAAACAAAGGACACATGAGTAAGACTTGTACAAAACGCCTCACATGTACAGTGTGTAATCAAACACATCCCACTGTACTTCACAAGGTCACAAATGAGAATGCAATCAGAACAGGAACAAAACACACAGAAGAGAAAGCAACAGGCAATGCTGTTGTCTCATTCAACACGTCTACTGGGGCCGGAGAAGAGTGTGTGTTAGCTATTGTGCCTATTCAAGTCAAGTCAACTAAGGGAAACAAAGTTGTAAAGACTTATGCTTTTCTTGACCAGGGTAGCAATGCCACCTTCTGTACTGAGAAGCTCGCTCAACAACTGGGCACTGAAAATAGGAAAACAAAAATCCTATTACGTACCATGGGTCAAGAGAGGCCTGTTCACTGTTCACTTGTTGCAAATTTGGAGGTGAGTGGAATAGACAGCCAGACATTCATTCCACTACCAGAGGCATTCACACAGCAATCCATACCTGTGACTAAAGAGAACATACCCAGCGAAAAGGACCTACTGAAGTGGGAGTATCTAAAAAAGGTGAAACTTCCGGAAATAAACAGCGATATAGGAATGTTGATTGGAACAAATGCACCCAAATTAATGGAGCCCTGGGAGGTCATTAATAGTCAAGGAGATGGGCCATATGCAGTGAGAACCCTCCTAGGCTGGGTTGTCAATGGTCCATTGAAAGTGGGTGGTGATAAACAAATTCCAATCACTGTCAACAGGACTTCAGTAGTGAAGCTACAAGACTTGCTTGTCGAACAGTATAACACTGATTTTAATGAGAAGTCTTATGAGGAAACTAAAGAGTTGTCTCTGGAAGACAAGCGATTCATGAGGATTGTTGATGACTCAGCTGTGCTTAAGAATGGTCACTACACTCTCAGCTTACCATTCAGACATGATGATGTCACTTTTCCTAACAATCGACAAGTAGCTGAACAGCGTCTTCTGAATTTGAAAAGGAAGTTCTCGAGGAGCCCACAGTATAAGGAGGAATACACAGCCTTCCTAGAAGACATGATTGAGAAAGGCTATGCTGAGCCAGTGCCTGTGAGTGAGCTGCATAAAGGAAATGGCAAGACATGGTATATCCCACATCATGGGGTTTATCATCAACAGAAGAAGAAAATAAGAGTGGTTTTTGACTGTGGGGCACAGTTTCATGGCACATCACTCAACTCTGAACTCTTGCAGGGGCCTGATTTGACTAACAGTCTCCTAGGAGTGATGTCAAGATTCAGGCAGGAGCCAATTGCACTCATGGCCGATATCCAATCCATGTTTCACCAGGTAAAGGTGTCAGAAGGTGACGTAGACTTTCTACGTTTCCTATGGTGGCTCAATGGTGATACTTCTCAGAATCCCAAAGAGTTTAGAATGACTGTTCATCTTTTTGGAGCGGTGTCCTCACCAAGCTGTGCAAACTATGCACTCAGAAGAACAGCAGATGATAACCAGAGTTCTTATCCAGCAGAAGTCATTAACACAGTGAAAAACAACTTTTATGTTGACGACTGCCTAAAGTCCATAGCAACAGAACAGGAGGCACAGCAACTCACAGTAGATCTGCAATCCCTCTGCCAGAAAGGAGGCTTTCATCTAGCTAAGTGGATGAGCAACAGTCGAACAGTGCTTCTATCTATCCCAGAATCCGACAGAGCAAAAGAGGTTAAAGAGCTGAATTTGGACATGGACAAACTTCCCATGGAAAGGGCTCTAGGAGTCCAATGGTGTGTGGAAAATGACACATTTCAGTTCAACATCAACATCAGAGAACAGCCACACACTCGAAGAGGAATATTGTCCATGGTCAGCTCTGTCTATGACCCACTGGGCTTCATGGCACCGTATACTCTGTCTGCCAAGCTGCTACTTCAAGATCTTTGCCGGAGTAATTATGGATGGGACGACATGGTACCACCATCACTATCTGAAAAGTGGAAAAGATGGACTGATGAGCTGGAAACCATGTCAGAGTTCAAGGTAAATCGCTGCATCAAACCAAAAGGATTTGGAGAAGCCATTCATGCACAGTTGAATCACTTTTCAGATGCCAGTGAATATGGCTATGGAACTGTCAGTTATCTGAGACTCACTAATGGCAAAGGTGAAGTACATGTAAGCTTCCAACTGGGAAAGGCCAGAGTAGCTCCTCTCAAGCAAGTTACCATTCCACGCCTGGAGCTGGCAGCTGCTGTGCTAGCCGTGAAGGTGGATAGAATGTTAAAGACGGAGCTACAACTAAGTCTGGATGACTCAAAGTTCTGGACTGATAGTCAGTCAGTACTAAAGTACATTGCAAATGAGCACACAAGGTTTCATACATTTGTGGCCAACAGGGTGGCGATGATCAGAGAAGCTACTCACGTGCATCAATGGAGCTATCTTGATACTAAACTGAACCCAGCTGATGATGCCTCGAGAGGCCTAAGTGCTAAGCAGTTTTTGGAGAACCAAAGATGGATTCGTGGGCCAACCTTTCTTTGGTTGCCAGAGGAAAAATGGCCACTTGAGACTACAGAAGAGCCCACACTGAAAAGTGATGACCCGGAGGTCAAAAGGAGGGCTGCTGTGTGCAGTATTGTTGTCTCACATGACAATCCCACACGTCAACTCATGTTGTACTTCTCCAGTTGGATCAAGCTAAAGAAAGCAGTTGCCTGGTTCCTGCGGTTCAGAGATGTCTTGCAGGCACTCAGCAAAAAAAGAAAAGAAATGGCGTCTCATCCCACAACAGTGTGCACACGCTCAAGGAGTAAGGAAATGTGCGTGTTCAGATCAACTTTGAGTGGTCAACGTCTCACTGTGAATGATTTGAGATCAGCAGAAAGGGAAATTATAGCTTTCAATCAGAAGCTTGCATTTCCAGAGGAATATACATGTCTGGAAAGAGCACCATCTAGTGTAAAGAAGACCAGCAGCATCTATAGACTGGATCCTGTATTAGAGAAGAGGATTTTAAGGGTCGGAGGTAGGCTGAGCAGGTCAGCTATGCCAGAGGAGAGTAAGCACCCTGTTATTCTCCCTCAAAATCTTCACATCTCCACTCTAATTCTCCGCCACATACATCAGGTTACAGGACATGCTGGCAGAAATCACATGCTCTCAGAATTAAGAAAGAAATACTGGATCACCAGCGCCAATTCTGCTGTAAGGAATATAGTCTCAAAGTGTGTTGTGTGCAGAAGAGTTTTGGGCAAAATCAGCGAACAAAAAATGGCAGATTTGCCACGAGAACGGATTACACCTGATTTACCTCCATTCACAAACACAGGGATGGACTATTTTGGTCCCATTGAGACTCGGAGAGGAAGAGGTCACATCAAGAGGTATGGAGTCATTTTCACATGCATGTCCAGCCGAGCTGTTCATCTTGAGATGGCTTACTCTTTGGACACAGACTCATGCATCCATGCTATAAGGAGATTTGTTTGCCGAAGAGGACAAGTGTCTCACATTAGATCTGACAATGGCACCAATCTGGTTGGTGCAGAGAAAGAACTGCGGTTGGCCCTCTCAGCTTTAAGCCAAAGCAAAATCCACAATGCTCTGCTAAAAGAAGGTATCAAATGGAGCTTTAATCCCCCAGGAGCTTCTCATCACGGTGGAGTGTGGGAAAGGCTTATCAGGATGGTACGCAAAATACTTTGTTCTATCCTACATCAGCAAGTACTTGATGACGAAGGCTTGCATACGGTGCTGTGTGAGATAGAATATATTTTGAACAGCAGGCCGATCACCACAGTTTCATCTGACCCACAAGATTTGGAGGCTCTTACCCCAAATCACATTCTCCTCTTAAATGCCAAGCCCATTCTGCCCCCTGGGATATTTGAGAAGTCTGATCTCTACATCAGACGCAGATGGAAGCAAGCTCAGTATATGACTGACTTGTTTTGGAAGAGATGGACCCAGGAATATTTGCCACTGATGCAGGAGAGGCAGAAATGGTTCAAAGAAAGGAGAAACTTGGATGTGGGAGATGTTGTAATGGTGGTGGATTCCACAGCCCCAAGAGGAGCATGGATTCTTGGCAGAGTACTTGAGACTACAGCAGACTCAAAAGGACATGTGCGGTCTGTCAAGCTCAAGACTAAGACCAGTATTCTAGAGAGACCTATCACAAAGTTATGCCTGCTTCTAGAAGCCTCTGATTAGGACATAACCATAAAGTACTTTTGCATTATAATGAATGAATGCATTGATTAATGAATTTAGTGTTGGCTCATTTCTTAAGTTGATTAATTGTATTGTTGCCTGCCCTTACAATTAGGGGCCGGTATGTATGAGCCAAAAACTGAGGAAAATTTATAATTTACTGTTGGGTTAATGTTACTGTGAATTACCCCACCTGCTGGCAGGAGGAAAAACATAAAGGCCTCAGGTAAGCCTGGCAGGTGAGGGGAGTGGCCCGGCAGGGCAAACAGTCTTTTGACCATGCTGAAGATCATGGTTCTCCTTTTGTTCATGCCAATTAAGGTTTATCAGCTTTCTTAGTTTGTTTAAAGTTTATTTAAAGTAAAGTACAAGTTTTGTGTTGATGACAGAAGAATGGAGCTGTAAAAGGAAAAATAAATACCCATTCATTTTGACAAGAAAACAACCTTTTGGACATTGATCTTTTTGTGTGCGTTTGGATTATTGCCAGTCACTGCCCACTGTGGCTAAGGAACTTTTGAATCAAGGACAAGAAGCCACTACACAGCCTAAAGCTGTGTTCACACCAAGATATTTATTTTTCGCTCTGTCGCTTGATTCAACCCTTTGGAATCGCTCTGTCGCTCTGTTTAAATCGCTCATGCAGGCACACGAATAGACAGACATGTGGGGGTTGTAACGTTACGCAATGTCATGATATTTGTCCACTACGAGCCACCGTCAATGTTTACAAGCTAAAGCCTATCAGCGTGCTCCTAATGCGAGCTCCATACCGGTAGGACAGACTTCACTTCATGTCAGCTGTCAGCCTGTCAATGTGGTTTGTTGCCACACAATAAACCAGCGGTTTGTTCCAAGCCAGTGTGATCCTTGACTCACTCTCACACGGCAGCCAATCAGCGCTGAACAGCGAGCGACTGATGGCAGCGTAATTTCGCTCAAGTTGGGATATTTCATCTGGGGCGACGAGCGTATTTTCTCCCTATCGCTCTGTCTCTGTCGCTCGGACGCCCAGCGATTTTTCTCCCAGGCGAATATACGCTCAGTCGCTCGTTTGCATTGACTTTGTATGTAAACTCGATGCCAGCGAAAAACTTTAATAGGTCGGTGTGAACGCAGCTTAAAGGTCCCATTCCGTGCAAAAGCTGTTTTTACTTGTAAATGCATATATACTGCTGTCAGCCCTCCCTGTAATGAGTGGTCACAAGCTCAGAACTGCCACAGTTGGATTTGTCCCTATCCAGCTTCCCCCTGCAGTCTCCTTCAAGCCACACCCCCAAACGCTTCGTTTGCCCAGTGGGGGATTGGGACGTCACAAGCTTCCTCACGCATACTGCGCGGGTCTCTCTCACACAAGCTACCTGCACCATTTTGTCTATAGCCACAAAATTAACACTTCTAGCTGGAGCGACGCCAACTGTACGTGATCCAGCAACTGCGGAGGTGCATTCGGTAAGTCTAGGCATTTTGAGATGTCCTCTTTAGCGTAGCAACGTTAAGTTAGCGATAGCGTTAGTTGTGGACACAACCTAGCGTGCTGGTCCACAGACGCTAATCTGGGAACTGTTAGTTCTGAATATATTATAGAAACAGACCATTCTTGGGACGCAACGAGATGAGGAAGTGACAACTCCGTCACAACAAACGGGGTTGCTATATTTTCGTCAAATTAATCCAGAATCATGTTTTATGGACCAGAGACACACGTTTTTAAGAGGTTACAGCTGCACGAATTGGGACCTTTAACTGATGCACGTTGGAGGAGAAAAAGGTGTTTCAACAAATGAAGCAGCAAACATTGTATCAAAATACTTGTTTTGATGTTAACTCATTCTCTGCCAGGGTCATTTCGGTCTGTGTGCTCCCAGTGCCAGGATTTTGAGCATATTTCCTGATCTTCCAGGACCCACAGAATATTCTGTGCTAGGAATAAAATTACACAACATATCTCACAATAAAGCAGAGACTCTCTTCTTACCCCTTGTAAAAAACTGAAACTCTCCCATGTTTCCTTGTTTAGTTACAAGCAGTGGAAGTTAGCTTGTTTTCACTAAAAATGCCCTCCTTTGGACAGAAATATGAGAAAAATAGTTTTTTAGTGAAGGACACCGTTTCAAGCAGAACTCTCTTTTGAGCCTTTTATTTTTTGCCTCAGTGACACATCAGACATATACAGTATTTGTTTTCCCCCCAAAAAATAAAAATAAATAAAAATAAAAATAAAAAAAAGTTTTTACTGACTTTTACTTCCTGGAACTTATTTACCAGATAGTCCAAGACTGGACGGACCAAATGAACCCTTATGCTCGCTCTCTCTCTCTCTCTCTCTCTCTCTCTCTCTCTCTCTCTCTCTCTCTCTCTCTCTCTCTCTCTCTCTCTCTCTCTCTCTCTCTCTCTCTCGCTCTCTCTCTCGCTCTCTCTCTCTCTCTCGCGTCTCACGCACACAGGAATCACAGGCAGCTGCTCAATGCACAAATTTACTTTAATTTACTGCTAAATGGGTGACTATACTATAAATACTAAACGTGATTTAGCGGGTTCCTTTCATCGGTTTGACTTGAAACAATGTCACAGGCTGGGAAAGGGTCTGATCTAATGTAAACAAGCAAAACATGAAAGTACGTCCGAGTACGTCCTTGGCACAGAACGCCATTGTTAAAAGTACGTCCGAGTACGTCTTTGGCAGAGAATGAGTTAAGATGACATAATAGTGAAGCTGTAAAGCATGACTCAAAATGTGAATGTTACAACGAGGGCTTTATTTTGAAAGAGCTAAAGCAGACGGCCTACTTATATTCTGGTTGACTTGATGCTGTCTGCGCCTGGGCTGTGGGGTGCACTCGTGCATGAGAGATGCTTTTTTCCTCTGCATATTCCGTCAATGTAAAATAATTCACCGCTAAGGAAGTCGAATTTCAGGCTGTGGGAATCACTGAATCTCACTGGCCACGGGTGTTTTGATGTTTAATTACCATATGAAAGGGTTCGTGCACAGAGAGGAATGTCGGGAAAGAGATGGCTGTTTGGGGAAGCTCCCATTTATTAACATTTCAACAAAACAAAACAAAAGTCAGGTCACTAATCCCCAGACAAAATCACACAACAATAGGCTATATGTGCAGCAAACGGCTGTAACCAGAGAAGTCAAGTCACTAATCCTCGTCTTCCTCTTCTTCCTGCGTACTGAAACCACCAAAGTCCTCATCTTCAGTGTCGGAAACGAACAGGTTCAGGGTGGCTTCGTCAACCACTCTCCTCTCTCCTTCATTGTCACTCAAAACCAACGAACTCCTCTTCGTCACTGTCGGCATCGAACAGCCTCTGAAGCCTCTGACGGCCCTCAGCGCCAGCTGTGGCGGCGTCATCCTCTTCATCCCGCAGCAGTCCAGCGTTTTGGAACCCGTTGGTGATTGTGGATATTTTCACACTCCTATAATATTCCGTGATCTTCCTTTGTGTGAATTCGCCGAAGTTTGTGATTTTCTCCTGGTAGTCGGGAGGGAGTTGTTCAGTAGTTCTCGCCCGGACGGACAGTCCCTTTCGTCTCATGAATCGGAAGCACCAAGATGGGCCACCTATGAAATGTTCAATTTTCATTTCGGTGGCGACTGTTTTGGCCTTCAGTCGGATCTGCACCGTGGAAACGCCTCGGCCGTCTGCTCTCTGGGTCAACACCCAATCTTCAAGGGAATCTTCAAGTTCGGGCCATCTGCTTTTATGACCTCTGAAGGACTTTTTGGTCTTCTTGCACTGAGACAGTTCCTCCTGCTGCACCGTCCAACGCCTCACCATTGACTCATCGATGCCCAGGTTACGCGCGGCTGCTCTGTTTCCCTCTTTTAATGCGAGATTGACTGCTTTCAACTTGAAAGCTGCGTCGTGTGAATTTCTGCGTACCTTCCCCATGGTAAGTGAGAGTGTTGCTTCTACTGCTCGTCTTGTTGTGAATATTCCTTGATCTTCCTTTGTGTGAATTCGCCGAAGTTTGTGATTTTCTCCTGGTAGTCGGGGGAGGGAGTTGTTGGCCGAGTGGCCGTTTGCTTACCGTAATTACCATATGTAAGTGGTCACGCACAGAGGGGATTGTCGGGAAAGAGATGGCTGTTTGAGGAAGCTCCCATTTACCGTATTACCGTAACATTTCAACAAAACAACATAACACAACACCACCGTTGTTTATTTTTACAGTGCACACAGTGTCCGCGGTGTGGTGAAAAGAGGGCAAGAGAGGAAATTAAAACAGAAGTGGATTTATAGTTAGAAAGAGTGCTAAAAAAGAGAGATTTTATTTGTATTTTTTTTTTTTTTTCTGAAAAAATCCATAGATAAGCCGCACCGTTATATAAGCCGCAGGGGCCAAAAAACGGGAAAAAAGCCGCGGCTTATAGTCCGGAATTTACGGTAATGCTTTACAGCTTCACTATTATGTCATCTTAACATCAAAACAAGTATTTTGATACAATGTTTGCTGCTTCGTTTGTTGAAACACCTTTTAGTTTGTCATTTTTACCCGGAAGTTTCCATTTTGTTTTGGCTGCTAATTCTACATGATTCTATGACAGAACAGAACATGTTCCTTCATCATCATTACTGTAGTCTTCTCAGGTAGGCTGACAGTATAACAGTCCTCTTACTTTGTGTCTGAAGGTCCAGGTTCATTACTGAAGTCTGGAGGTAGAGGCAATGACCAGTCACTCTTCATAGACAGACAGCTGGGTACTGGAGACTCTGCTCTCTGCCTGTGGTACTGACCTCTGAAACAGACATGTGTTATACACATCATTAGTTCTAGTCAAGACAGACAACAATGCATGTGATGTTGCATATTGTAATGTATTGTGTGTTCATTAGTGTGATGAAGACCAAACTGCAGGTCTTGATTAGTTTGCTTCAATGTGATGATTTCAGCATGGCACTCCTGTTCTCTGTGTTGGTTGCAGTGTTGGGCAAGTTACTTTCAACATGTAATATACTATTACTAGTTACTTTCATTTGAAAGTAGTTACTTTACAATATTACTGTCTGTGTAGAGTAACTCATTACTTATTACACTACTTTTGCATTACTTTCACCAAAATAACTGCAGTAGCAGAATGACATCGCCGCCCCGGAACCATCCCGGAAACTAATTTAAACCGTCTTGATGTCAGTGTAAAGTTTGGATAACATTTATAATTTTGCATGGTTTACACTGTAAACCATGCAAAATTCTAAATGTTATCCTTTTCCTTTGTTCTTGTCATCTATAGTGGTTATTTGCATAAAAACACACAATTTGATTAGGAAATGATTGTACCGCTGTGATTAAAGAAAAGAGTAACTCATTTGGCACCTCTGGTATAACAGTCATCTTACTTTGTGTCTGAAGGTCCAGGTTCATTACTGAAGTCTTTAGACCAGTCAGTCTTAGACAGAATCAGACAGCTTGGTACTGGAGACTCTGCTCTGCTCTCCTCTTCCTCCCCACACACACTCATCTTCTGGACTTCAGTCAGTCTGAGAGAAACACACACACACACACACACACACACACACACACACACACAAGCACGCGTGTTGTGTCTCAATGGCAGGATCAACACAGGTGCAACCAAAACATTAATGAGGGCCCTGGCACTGGAACACCTAAGTGGAATGGAAGTTGGAAACAATCATTAATGTTTTGGTTACACCTGTGTTTACCCTGCCTTTGAGACACAAATGACCGCTGTGAAAATGGTTACAGAAATAGAGCAGAATATTGCCAATGCCTTACTGTAGGTTTTTGGGCTGTCCTGCCCTCTGCAGGCCACTTAACAGCCAGCCTGTGGACATTACCTAGGCTTCCAAATATAAACAGCAGCAATTTACATTTGTACCCCAGCTCAACCCAAAAAAGTGCAGGTTCAGGCTGAAGGAGGTGAGCTATGTCAGACACATATTCACAGACAATGGACTTAAAGCAGATCCAACACAAATCACAGCAGTCAGTGAAATGTCACCTCCAGAGGACAGGACAGCTCTCCAGCACATGAATATCGATTCAATATCGATATATCGATTTTTTTTAACCCAGCCCTAATGAGCACACAGCTGCAGACAGCACCCTCTAGAGGAACTCCATGAGCACACAGCTGCAGACAGCACCCTCTAGAGGAACTCCATGAGCACACAGCTGCAGACAGCACCCTCCATGCAGACGCTCACCCGTTTCATTCAAAATGGATGGCCAAGGCGTGTCTGCAGTGTGCCAGAGGAAGTGAAACCATTCTTTGGTTTCCGTGAGGAACTGGCTGTTGAAAACAACATCATGATGAAAGGCAGCAGAGCAGAGCAGTTATTCCTGTATCTCTGCACTCAGAACATCTGAAGGTGTTGCACAAAGGACACCCAGGTGTGGAATCAACAAAGAGAAGGACAAGAGAAAGTGTGTTCTGGCCTTCAGTCAATGATGATATTGAGACATTCAGCCATTCAGGCATGCAGCATCTGTAACAGCCTGAAGCCCCACCAACAAAGAGAGCCACTAAAGCCACACACTTCCTGATCTGCCCTGGTCTGTTGTTGCAACACAGATATTTGAATGGAATAATCATCACTATCTTATATATATATATATATATATATATATATATATATATAGCTATATATATATTATTTTTTATATTTTTTATATGGCCTATTATATTTAAATATACGTATGTATATATATATATATATATATATATATATATATATATATATATATATATATATATATATATATATATATATATGTATATTTAAATATACGTATATATATATATATATATATATATATATATATATATATATATATATATATATATATATATATATATATACGTATATTTAAATATATATATATATATACACACGTGTGACGTGTCACAGGGCTCTCAAAAAGAACGTCACATGAGGTGGTGGGAACATGTGCCGCCAGCAGCCGCCTACCCGATCTGACGTAGGCTATATTTAAATATAATAGGCCATATAAAAAATACAAAAAACAATACAGAGAGAAAGAAAGAAAGAAAGAAAGAAAGAAAGAAAGAAAGAAAGAAAGAAAAAGAAAGAAAGAAAAGAGCATGTGACTTTTGGGGGATTCAGGGTGCAGCAAACTGTCTGCCACACGCAGTCTGATCTTCATGTGTGACTGTGCATGCATTATTATTATTATTATTATTATTATTATTATTATTATTATTATTATCATTATTATTATTATTATTATTATTATTATTATTATTATTATTATTATTATTATTATTATTATTATGATTATAATAGCGTTTGCTCCCGCACCCATCTTTGTCTGGTAGGATATCTGCTCAACTCGACAGCAGCCGTCTCAAACAGCCACAGTTGGCACGGTTATAGTTGCTACCAAAACCCATAGCCTGTATAGAATAAAACATTTAAATAGCCTACGCTGTAGTCTTTACTTGTTGCCTAAATTGTTCAACTTTGGTGTTTCTCTTGCCAGGGATAGCGGAACGCATCTGAACTTGGGGGGGCCGGGGGGCGTGTCGGGGGGGCGTGTCCCCCCGTCGGGGGGGCGCGTCCCCCCGAATCTCGGCAGCGCCGAAGAAAATTTTATGTTTTTTGGACTTTTATCCATATTTAGAAGAATATTTAATTTTAAATTAACATTAGGATTATACTGTTGTGATGTCATTATTCAGTATCTTCTCCTTTTCTATTATTAGTATTAGTATTAATATTAAATACTGAGTATCTCATGAAAAACTATTAATATTGCATCTTTTGTGTTTAGCTCCGTCTCACAGCAGGCCCGGCTCCAGAACCAAATTACAGAGGGGGCCTGCCCCTAGCTTGGGGGGGCCAAGGGGGGTCCGGGGGGATTCTCCCCCGGAAGAAGATTTTGTACATTTTAAAGTAAAATTCGTCAAACTGGTGCATTTGAGAGCAAAAGGAAGAGGCTAAATCTATGAGGAACTACACACATCTCTAATGTGTTGTGACTTTACAAATAGGCCTAAACAATTAATATTAAATGTATTTACACATTGTGCACAAATTGCATTCATTGTGACAAATTTACAATAGTTAATTAATATCCAGCCAGAATCATTGCAAATGGAGGTTCAAAGTAACAGTTAGCAATAGCATTCAGTTAATCAATGCCTAATGACAGCCAGATTCCGTTTTAAACTTTAAAACAGAAAAACGGAAAAACGTTTTTAGCACACACAAAAAAAAAAAAAAAAAAATTGAATGGGGGGGCCAGTTTAGGGAATGGGGGGCCCGGCCCGGTCAGGCCCCCCTCCAACGCCGGGCCTGTCTCACAGCATTGTAACATTGTAGTGCAGCCAGAAAGGAAAACTACTGTAAACATTTGAACCACATTTCTTGTTTAGAACCTATAGCTAGCAACATCGCCATCTCCTGAAAAACATTAATATTGCACCTTTCTTGTGGCTACATCACAGCATCTACTGAAAAACATTTATAGTGGATCTGACTTGTTTAGTTCACTTTAGATTCACATTACATCTGAAAAACAACCAGTCGAGTGTAATAAGTAAATGAGGTTTAATTGTAAAAAAAATCAAAAAATCAAAAAATCAAAAAATTTTTTTTTTTTTTTTTTTTTTTTTTTTTTTTTTGGGAACTGAAAAGTACCCGGGCCGCGGCCCGGGTGGCCCGGGCGGTTCCGCGATCCCTGTCTCTTGCCTCCGGTCGCCGTTGGACTAAATTACTTTCT
The DNA here is from genome assembly GCF_964638095.1 of Poromitra crassiceps. Lineage (NCBI taxonomy): Eukaryota > Metazoa > Chordata > Actinopteri > Beryciformes > Melamphaidae > Poromitra > Poromitra crassiceps. The sequence continues at coordinate 17,966 of NW_028152257.1, forward strand.
CTTTCCTTCCTGGAATGTTAGCACTCCCTGAAATGACTGTAGCTACTTCCCTCAAAGTAGATATTATGATTCATATCACACGGGAAAATACACTCAAGACATTATATAAAAGCTCTTTACTATTATATTGACTCTATTATATTCAGGTCTACTTATTATTTCAGTCCTTACCTCGTCTTTCTGTCTCTTTCCCTGTAGTCTCACTGGCCTGCCTCCTCTCCCTTTCCCCGAGACTCGCAGCAGGGTTGCCAGATCTGAGAGAAAGATGCAAATCAAACTGAAAGTCAAGCTGCGCATACAACGTGGCTTATTCTGTGATTAGTCATTTACTGCATAAGAAAGTGAATGACATGTATGGACATTTGATGATTTATTGAGGCAGGTTATTTCTGCATTTTTAATCTCTACTCGGTCCATGAAGAGCATGCTGTTGTCTTTGTAAAATAAAGAGTATAGTATAAAAGAAAACCCATCAATCTAAGTAAAGTATAGACACTATGAACCTTTTTGGATTATTAAAGAGTATAGCTATTTTATGTAGCCTACATACTCAACAGTGTTCTATGTGTTCTATGTTGTCATTAATCATTATAATGTGGTAGCCTATGTGTGCACGTTTTCTGTATCAGTGTCAGCAGAGCTGCTCATCCTACTATGTTTTAAATGTTATTATATTTAAAAGCATCTTTGTTTTATTAACACGTGCCTAACACTTGCACAGTAGCTACAGCCTACATGTACATTCAATGCAATGTAATCATTCCTGTAATAGCAGAAAACCTCAATAGATGAACTTGCTAATTGACTGCATCCCACCTGCCTAATGTCCATCACAACTGAGTCCTGTAGAAAACATGACAGCTCTGTGTGTTACAGTCAAGTCTCTCTGAACTGCTTTTCAAATCTAATTAACTATTTTACTATGTATTTAAATTGCTACAGTTGCAGCTATTTCACTTTTTAATTTGATGCTGCTTTGGCAATGTGGTGAACTAAGTGTGTGTGTGTGTGTGTGTGTGTGTGTGTGTGTGTGTGTGTGTGTGTGTGTGTGTGTGTGCGTGCGTGCGTGCGTGCGTGCGTGTGTGCGTGCGTGTGTGGGCGGGGAGGCACGTGGAGTGCTTGACAGCTTTGTACAGGGGGGGGAGCTCAAGTTCCTGGTATTCAAGCAACATGGCAACAAGTTTCTCAGTTTCTTTGCAGTCACGTGACTTAACTGAAACCTTATTTGGCTTCAGTGATTCACTGTCCTAAGCAATGTGCATAGCACAAACAAACACAATAATAGGCCTACACCACTACAACAACTTGAACTATGAAGCTTTTGCAAAAAAAAAAAGTTTTTATTTTTATTTTCCTGAAAACTTTTCGCGGACCCCCTTGCCAAGTACCATGGACCCTTTGAGAACCACTGCTATAAGGTGTGCTCGGACCTGGAGCCCCTGGGGGAGTACTGCTTCCATGTCCGGGCCTCCAACTCTGCAGACGTCAGTGAACCAAGTGAGGAGTCCGACCACGTCAAGATGGCCACTGCAGTTAGTCAACTGTTGGATTTGAAGGGAGGGTTTGAGGTAGAGTCTGATTCAGGTCCTGTCATGGGAAATGGATTTACTTTCTCACCACTGTGTTGTCTTTGTATGTTTGAAGACAAACGGAAAGAAGACCCCCAGTGATAGTGATGCTACAGTGGAGAGGGAGGGGTGATTCCTAGGCTCGCCCGCTGCCCAGCCTCGCCGAGCTGGCCCTGCAGCTCACATACACAGCTTGGCCGCTGCACGGCCTCGCCCACCCTATTGGCAGCGCGGGTGTGTGTTGGTGTTGGTCACAAAATGTTATTGCCCTTAAGTTTACATGCGCACGGGTGTGTGTGTGCGCGCCCCCTTATGACATCATCAGTCTTATGTCATCAGTGATGTCACAATGCCTCCTTGTGTGTGTGCCCCCTTATGACATCACTGATGGCATCATCAGTTTTATGACATCATCAGTGATGTCACAATGCCTTTGATACTGTAGACCACTGCATCATGTTGGACCGACTCAGTGCTTGGGTGCGTGTCCCAGGGAGTGCACTGAAATGGTTTACATCCTATCTCTCTGAGAGAAGCTTCTCTGTGGCCGTTGGCCCTTTTACATCTGACCCCGCCCCTCTACCATGTGGCCTGCCCCAGGGTTCTGTTTTAGCCCCGATTTGATGGGCTCTGTATATGCTGCCTCTAGGCCTCCTCATCAACAGTTTTAAGGACATCTCTTATCACTGTTATGCAGACGATATCCAGCTGTATCTGTCTTTTAACACGTTCACTGCCAAGGACGTGTTAACACGTTTTCAGAATCCAGCTGTTGACTGCCAACGACGTGTTAACACATTGACTGCCAGACGTTTTTTTTTGCTGTAGGTAGCTTCTGCCAAGCCGTTTTTTGAGGATTATGGCTCATTTTATAAGAGCCGAGGATTCGTTTCAGCTTGGAGTTTGTGAACATACAATATCTCAAAAGTACTAATAGAATGTGTACTTTCTCTGTCTAAAAGAGTTAGTTTGTAGAGTTAGTAGTTATGTAAGCATTAGCAGTTGAATACAGCATGGTTTTAGCGTGAGAAAGAATATTCAGAGATAAACGGCTTTTTGTGAAATTGGATGGAACAGTCACTTTAACCATTCATTTTTGGCTCTCTCTCTCTCTCTCTCCCTCCCCCTCTCGCTCTCTCTCTCTCCCTCCCTCTCGCTCTCCCTCCCTCTCTCTCTCTCTCTCTCTCTCTCTCTCTCTCCCTCCCTCTCGAGTTGCTTCAACTCCTCCCTCCGTGGGCGGACAAGCTTGTCACCAGTCAGTGCTTTGCTGCTCTCCTGTGCCTGCATGTCTGCACGGCCGCTGTTTGAGGAAGTCGGGATGGACTCGCTCGTTTGGAGTTTTGGTTGAGAGAAGCTTTTGCGATTCTGGTCATATTTATGCTGCGTGTTTCAAAGTGTGTTCCTCCACCTGTAATCTATCACCCGATCATAGTAGATCGGCTGAATCTATTATGTAAATTTGCAATCCCGCATCGCCAGCAATCAGCGCGAAAAGGAGAATGGCTGGGCTGAGAATGGCGTGACAAGTTAAAAAAATGCTTTCCTTTCTCTAGCCAGGAGAGCACTGTTGCCACTTAGTGGGTCGGTGGAATGGGTTGTAAACGTTCGGTGGCTCCAATAATTATATAAGAGATGTAAAAGGCTTAGATGCACAACCCACCGTCAAAAAAAAAAAATCGATGCCAAAAACGTGTAAACACGTTGTTGGCAGGGAACAGCTGGATTCTGAAAACGTGTTCATACGTTGTTGGCAGTGAATGTGTTAACACGTTTTCAGAATCGATTTTTTTTTTTTGACGGTGGGACGTTGATCTAACCCTTTTACGTCTCCTACACCAGAATTGGAGGTATTGAATGTGTATAATCTATTTTACCGACCCACTGAGTGTCGACATGTCTCTCCACAGTAGAAAGAGGCGACCCAAAACTGGAGGGAAAAGCGCGAGGAAGCCGTTCTCATACTGTAAAATTGATGGCGAAAACGCTTTCACTTTCGCGCTGATGCACAGCGGTGGCAACGGTGGGGGGTTCCAAGAATAGATTGGATGCACACTTTGAAACACGCAGCATAAATATGACCAGAATCGCATCAAAGCTCTCAACCAAAACTCCACGAAACGAGCGAGTCCACCCAGACTTCCTCAAACAGCGGCCGCGCAAACAGGCAGCAGCCAGGCAGCAGCAACTTCGTTGTGACACGCCCGCTGGAGAGCCAGGGAGGCAGGAGGAGAACACACACGGAGGGAGGAGTTGGAAGCAGAGGGGGGTTTCCTGCTGTTATGGAGGAAATTACTGTTCAAAACTATTGTTTAGATGTCTGACTCTTACTGATGCCAAAAATGAATGGTTAAAGTGACTGTTCTATCGAATTTCACAAAAAGCCGTTTATCTCTGAATAATTTTTCTGACGCTGAAACCATGCTGTATTCAACTGCTAATGCTTACATAACTACTAACTCTACAAACTAACTCTTTTAGACAGAGAAAGCACACATTCTATTAGTTCTTTTGAGATATTGTGTGTTCACAAAATCTTAGCAGAAAAGAATCCTCGGGTCTTGAAAGATGAGCCAGAATCCTCAAAAAAACCCTCTGGCAGAAGCTAACTACAGTAAAAAAAAAAACGTCTGGCAGTGAATGTGTTAAACTAGAAAAAATTGAAAAAATTTACATCCTTCATGAGTGCCTGTCTGCCATTAAAAACTGGACGGCCAGTAACTTTCTACAACTAAATGCAGACAAGACGGAGGTCCTCATCATGGCTGCTGACTCTATTGTTTCAAAGGTGGTCAAACACATGGGATCTCTAACCCCCAACATTCGCTCCAGCCTAAGAAACCTCTGTCATTTTCGATCAGACCATGCTCCTAGACAGTCATGTCAAATCTCTCACCCGCACCTGCTTTTTCCACCTCAGAAATATTGCCAAACTCAGATCCATTGTCTCCCACTCAGAACTGGAATTTGCTGTTCATGCTTTTATTTCATCCCGACTGGACTATTGTAACTCGCTTTTCACCTGCCTCAATAAATCATCTCTGGACCGTCTACAACTGATACAGAACGCTGCTGCCAGGCTGTTAACCCGCTCACCTAAATCCTGTCACATCACTCCCATCCTGTTCTCACTGCACTGGCTCCCTGTGGCCTTCAGGTGTCATTTCAAGGTTCTGGTGACCACTTTTAGGGCCTTGCATAGGTCCTCTGACCAGGGGCTCCTGGTCGTACCCCGGACCAGGCTCACAACAAAAGGTGACCGCGCTTTTAAAACGGTAGCTCCCAAGCTTTGGAACGCTCTCCCCTGAGCCTCCGGCGCCTCCGTGGATATTTTTAAGAGACAGCTAAAAACCTTTCTGTTCCGGTGTCATGCCGAGTTTTGCACCCCCGCCGAGAATTGCATCCCCACCTTCCGGGAGCATATTGTAATGATTTATATGGAAACTTAACTGTTTAAAAATGATATAATTGTCGGTAGACGTGATCTCCAAGGCAGCCAGGGGGTCTGTCCTGGCTCACGGAGACCGACTTTGATGCATTAGATCCGCGTGGAGGTGACTTCCATGCTTGGGGCTCTCTTCTGGCTCATGGAAGCCGACTTTGGTGCTTAAAATCCGGGTACAGATGACCACGAGACCTGGGGATCTCTCCTGGCTTTATGGAGGGGGGTGCACATCTCGGCAGTTTGTAGCCTACCTGTAGATTTGCATCCCTGTTTTTAAGTTAAAACAGCCCCAAAATATGGTGGGGTGCAATTCTCGGGGTGCATGCTCCCTAGTCCGATACCTCACGAGTCCGACACCTCACGAGTCCGAAAAAAGAGGCATTGGACAGGGGATCATGTCTATGTTCCCCGGCTTCTATGTTCCCTGGGTTCTATATTCCCCGTTTTTCACTAACCCTAAACCTAACCTCCCCCAGACCCTAACCCAAAACCTAACCTCTCCCACCCCCACGCCTAAACCTAACCTCCCCCAGACCCTAACCCTTAACCTAACCTCTCCCACCCCCACGCCTAAACCTAACCTCCCCCAGACCCTAACCCAAAACCTAACCTCTCCCACCCCCACGCCTAAACCTAACCTCCCCCAGACCCTAACCCAAAACCATGAGGTGTCGTCGGACTCGTGAGGTATCGGACTAGGGAGCAGTCCCCATTCTCGGCGGGGGTGCAAAACTCGGCATGACGATAACCAGTTATTATTGTTTATTTTCCCTGTGTCTTTTATCATGTATGCATCTTGTTCATCGTTGCTTCTTGTGTGTTTTTTACCTCACTGTTTTATTGTAATTTCGACTGTTTTCTCTGTAAAGCACTTTGTTACCTCGTGCTGTGAAAGGTGCTATAGAAATAAATAATTACTTACTTACTCCGTGTGTGTGTGTGTGTGTGCCCCCTTATGACATCACTGATGACATTGCTTCCAGTTGAGAGACATCACTTCCGGGACAACCGGGACACAAAATTATATTGTAAATATGAAACCCACGTAGAAGAAACAACTGTTATTTCCGGTAAGGTGAGACGCTACATGAAATAGGCCACGCCCATCGTTGGTGAACGCTCTGGCTGACTGGCTCCGGTCATAATAATTACCGCATCTTGTTTACTTCATGGATATGGTTTCCTCGGGTTTACTCTCCACCATGCTTTCCACACATTTTCAGGAAGAAGCAGTTGCGGCGACAAATCAAATGAGTTCGGGGCGTGGTTTCATCTAAAGTAGGTTGTCAAAAGCATACCCGCGTTGATTACCAGCAATATCGTGACCAGGCCAGATGGTGGCAGTAGAGCAAGCGGTAGCGGTAATCCAGACCTGACCTGACCTGACCCGGAAGTGTATTATTTTCTTGACGCTGGCTGGACGCTGGTTGTTGTCAGTCAACAACGTAGCAGGCTCAGTCGCATTGAGTGATATTTGTTTTAGTTTTTCACAGTTGAGTTGAGAGTGTGGAGCTGAGCTGAAACATGTATGAGCAGGATGAAGGTGAGTCTGACGCGTCCTCCCCTGGAGGAAACAAACTGCACATACAAACGTTACCAAACCCACATGCTAATGTTAGCCACAGCCTGCGCTAATGGCGCCTTGTACTCTTAACTTCATGTTAGCCAGCAAGCTAACGGACCAGTCTGTGGCTCTCTTATCTAGCGTTAACGGTTATTTCGTCAAAAACAAACCTGCGTGTTTGTTGTTTAGTGTGTGATGATCGCTAAATAGGAATTGACATCAGGCTTCTCAGCTCCAGTCAGTAACCAACGTTAAGCTAAGTTTGCCTTGAAACACTCACAGGAGTCCTGCGCAGATCTAGAAAGTCTGGAAAGGTATTACAAATTACATCACTCATTTCCAGGTCTTGAATAATTGTGGGGGGGGGGTTTCTGTAAAATGTGGTGGTTCAGGTCCGATACACACATAATTCTAGCTTTGATGTTGTTGTTGAGTCCACAGTTTGTTGATGTGAAGAATAATGTTCAGATAGGATGCTCTTATCAGCCAGCTGCTCTCAGCATCCAAAATCACATCCAGTCAAGAACATAGGGTCTGCACCAAAATCACATCCAGTCAAGAACATAGGGTCTGCACCAAAATCACATCCAATCAAGAACATAGTGTCTGCACTAACCCTCACCCTCTAACGGTCCAGCCACATTAGGGCGTCATTTGACGCGTGCTGACGCTGCTGCCCATCCACTTTGTATTGAACATGCTGCTCGACGCCTCGCGAAGCATGCTGGGATACCAGACGATGCGTAGCAGGCTTGTGAAGCGACAGTGGGCAACAGAGGCGGCGGGGTGGAGTTTGACAAAGTACAAAGCTAGCCAATTGAGCTCGTCCTAGGACCTATCCTACCCTACCTGTCCTCTTCCACTTCCTCTCTACCACCAATTTTCAAAGAAGCAAAGTAAATCCAGCAGCAGCTAGCTTGGGAGCACATGTCAAATGACGCGCAAGTGTGGCCGTACCGTGAGCTGACGCTTAACCGGTCACACAAGAAGCCTTCTCTTTTCCTCAGCGCCTCGCTCGGCACGCCTTGAACCCGCCCACAACTCCCATTGACTTCATACCTGGCAGCTTCACGCTTCAAGCGTCACGCTTGGAAAATAGGACTGAATCCTGAACAATGGCTTGAGCGTGCGTTAAGCGTGCGTTGAGCAAGGCACGCGCGCGGCTGGTGTGAACGGCTTCACCTGTTAACAAGGATGCCGAAATGAAACTTGTGCGTTCAGCAGCGTAGGTTGACCTTAGGTTGAGCGTTGCTTCGGTGTATGGTGTGAACGGGCTGTAATTAAAGAGACCTCCATTCACCTAGCCAAAATCCTTTAGGGAATTGAAGTCACTGGTAGGGTCGCATGGGGCAACCTTATTATATCGGAAGCCTAGTTGCTCCAAAAAGTCAGCGGTTATTCTTTTAAAAGACAAAGTTTGACGAGAATCGGCCAGTTGTCTGGAAACAGAGTCCAGACGCATCTGCCTGGAAATGTTATGGAGTTTCACAATAATCTGGTCTTTCAAATGAAAGTTTGAAAATAATAACAATAATCTGAACAACTGGTCAAATAAACTGACAATATGCATTGATTGCTGTGCTGTGGGTGTAAAGGAATATTGTAAACCATTTTTCGCCATTGCATTTACATGAACAATTTAGATGTGATGATAACGGCTTTGACAGTCTGGAAATGTTTGCTTTTGGTTTCTTGAAAGTGCTTGAATGTTATTCTTAAAAAGCTGTATGAACCCTGCTGTCTGCCTACATCATATTGAACACCAGACATCTTCAAAACAAATCAAGGTCTGGAAAAAGTATTTTTAATTGAAAATGTGGAGACTTACTTGATAAAGTTCAGTCATATTCCTCCTTCACATGTTTGCTCCTCCTTCACATGTGTGTTTACCAGACACCCAGTATGATGAAGATGATGATGAGATCACCCCAGATCTGTGGCAGGAGGCCTGCTGGATTGTTATCAGGTAAAGTCATCTCTTCTCCATCACATGCTATATATATCCTGCTGTCATCTGCTGAGAAGAGCTGGACCACAGTAGGGCTGTCAGTCTTCCTCTATAATAGAATTCGATTTTCAGTGGCTTTATCATTTTATTATTCGATTTTTAATCGTTTTCTTAATCAGTTTTTAGTCCATATTTTTTATTTTTATTAAACTGATAAAAAAAGTACACATTTTTATTTTGTTTCAGTCCAAGTTAAATGTTATGTCTCTCCCCATTCTAAACATAGTTCAATCCCTTGGTTTGACCAAGTACCAACTCTTTTCATAAGCATTTTGAATGTATGAATGGTGGATGAAATCCCTTGGCTTATGCTGAACGCAGAAGAGGACGTCGTGACTTTGGCGCTGCTCTGCGATGCCATGGATGTAGGCTATTAAAAAGAACAGGGCATCATGTTTGTAAGTAACGTTACTACTAGGGATGTTCATCAATTATCGAAAATCGATAATTGATCGTTAAGGAATTGATTCGATCATGTGGAATTTGGATCGATTATTGTTATTATTATTATTATTTTTTAATTATTATTATTTTATTTTATTTTTTGTGGACTAGGTTTGGGTGGAATTCGTTCCTCCTCGCCCCACTCCATTGCACAGCCGACTAACGTGAGGTGGAGCTTCATATAGTCTCTAGTTTTCTGGCTGGGCACGGGCCTTTGTGCCAACAAAACGGTTTTAAACATGGGGAATTCACACCGGCATGCGCCGGTGACACAAACAAACGCACCCAGTGGTCTGCGGACCTCAGTGAGGCTCAGGCCTGTTGATTTGACTCTTGTGCTGTCAGCTAAGCTGGAAGACGCCGATTGCCTACATCATGTATCCTCAATACACCTGACATGTAACCTGACATGTAACATGTTTGTTTACCTGGCCACAGCGCTAGTGTCTGATATTCTTACTACACAGCGGCATCACCATTATAGCTGGCCGAGAACGCGCAACGTTATTACCAGACCAGAGTAAAAAAAATATATATATATTATTATTATTATTATTATTATTATTATTATTACGCTATCGATAATTGATCGTTAATTTTCCCCAATTTTCGATTATGGAAATTTTTCAAAATGAACATCCCTAGTTACTACACAGAACTTTGAAACTGGTTATGAAATACTGGTAGCCTACGTGCGTCTATGAGCAGATGAGACCATCAGGGGATTGCATATTTCCATATCATTATAATGCTGCGCACCGGAGAGTTTTGGAAGGTGTGCTCCACGGACGCGGAGTAGCTGTTTGTTTCTGGAGTCGCGGCCAAGCTTGTGAAGAGAGGGAGGGGGGGGGGGGGAGAGAAGCATCAGCAGTAATGCACTATTTCATTTCTTTATTCAGTGGGCATAGCCTATGTTTGGGGTCTATGTTAGCATTATTAAAGCAGAAAGTCATAGGAACTGTATAGCTAATATGCATACGGTACTTTTATATTTGTTTATTTATCGCAAGTCGTATCGTCATCGCTATATTGAACAATGTTATCGCACATCGCAGATTTTCCCCATATCGTGCAGACCTAATCCTGAGTGAGTCACACTTTATGTATGAGTCAAATCTTCCTTCCTTTTTAAAATCTGTCTGCCTGTCTGTCTGTCTCTCTGTCTGTCTGTCTCTCTGTCTCTCTGCCTGTCTGCCTGTCTGTCTCTCTGTCTGTCTGTCTCTCTGTCTCTCTGCCTGTCTGTCTGTCTGTCTGTCTCTCTGCCTGCCTGTGTCTGGCTGCCTCCTGTCTGTCTCTCAGCTCGTACTTTGATGAGAAGGGTTTGGTGCGTCAGCAGCTCGACTCATTTGATGAGTTCATCCAGATGTCTGTGCAGAGGATCGTGGAGGACGCCCCGCCCATCGACCTGCAGGCAGAGGCCCAGCACACCTCTGGAGAGGTGGAAGAGCCGGTGAGGAGCCGGGGTGGAGTGGGTTCCAGAGCACCCGATCCACTCTGGATCTGCTGCTTATACAACCCCAATCCAGTCCCTTAGCTAATGTATTTTCAGAATTTATTGGGAAAAATTATGAAGAAAAACAAAACAAAACTCCTCTGTGTCTCCTCCTCCTCCTCCTGGTCCTGTGTGTCTCCTCCTCAGCCTCGCTTCCTGCTGAAGTTTGAGCAGATCTACCTGTCTAAGCCCACCCACTGGGAGAGAGATGGAGCCCCGTCGCCCATGATGCCCAACGAAGCCCGGCTCCGAAACCTCACGTATGTTTCTGCCTGCTGACGCTCATAGACCTCATTTACTTACTTGAAATTATACCTCATTTTTGAGTAAAAAGGGAAAGAAATAATGAATTATTTTTGACTATAGTTAAGAGCAGAGGCACATATATATTATGTTGATGGATTATCACAGACTGGTATATGTCAAAGTTTAATCAAGACACTGTTTTGAAACTAGGGCTGTCCTCCACTCAGAATCCTGCCAATCGAATTCGACTGTCCAATACGAATATTTGACTATTCTATTATATTTTTTAATTATAGAATATCTTCAGTAATTATTTCGACCACATTAACAGTCAATGTAACAAGAGTGATGGGGACATATTTTGAACATTTAAAAATCAATAAGAGACTGTACAGTATCTGATCATGCAAGATTTGAATTGCCGACGTTGGGTTATTGGATAATGGATTTTCTCTGAATAATGAGGCATGTATTTAATTTTGTTAAATTAAGCTCGTTATAGCCACATTTTGTTTTCATTTTTTTTTTTTTTTATACTTTATTTTTACATCATTAACATTAAAACATGTTACCTACATGAATAAACAAAGTAAACAGCGTAAAATAAGACATTGCCGCTGCTTTATGCGCACGCTGTCTCTGCTCTGCAGGTACTCGGCACCTCTGTACGTGGACATCACCAAGACCATCATCAAGGAGGGTGAGGACCAACTCCAGACACAGCACCAGAAGACCTTCATCGGTAAGATCCCCATCATGCTGCGGAGCACCTACTGCCTGCTGAGCGGCCTGACCGACAGAGATCTGTGTGAGCTCAACGAGTGTCCGCTCGACCCGGGGGGCTACTTCATCATCAACGGCTCTGAGAAGGTAAACAAGAAGCGCTCTTTTTTTTTAAAGGTAAATAGATAGCCGGAACTACTTTCTAAACATGGCCGCCAAGCGCAGTGATTTCACACTGTGCCTCAAACAGACAGAACAGACAGTCTAAATCATATTGAACAAACAACAGATAACATCTTCAAAACAAATCAAGGCCTGACTAAAGTATGGTGTGTCAGAAAAGTGAATGGTGATAGCAGCTACATGTTAGTCTACTGTAATATCACAAATTAGACGATTCATCATCGCAGTTTCACAAGCTCGCCAGCCAAATTATATTATTGTCACTGTAATTTCTCTGTCACCAGCCTTACCAAAGTTAAGATGGAAAGCGCTCTGGTTGTTTTTTCAGGTCCTGATCGCCCAAGAAAAGATGGCGACCAACACAGTGTATGTGTTTGCTAAGAAAGACTCCAAGTACGCCTACACCGGAGAGTGTCGCTCCTGTCTGGAGAACTCCTCCCGCCCCACCAGCTCCATCTGGGTCAGCATGATGGCTCGAGGAGGACAGGTGATGACATCATCTTCTGCACATGCTCAGTCCGCTCCTCAGGATCAGGAAGTGTTCGGATCTAATCACTTCAATTCCTGTCTTTTCCATATAGACCTTATTCACTAACCCCGGGCAGCGCCATATTGTTGACATACTGTCCTGCAGCTGACAACTATAGTAACGGCCTTATTGTCGTTTCTGTTCCATTACAAAACAGCGATGGTGATGACAGCAATAAAAACCCCACAGTTGTTGTTTGTATGCTGCCGTTAATGCCTGTAATAATAAACAAAAGAAAAAACGAGGTGAACAGACTTTGCTGTGAGCAGCTGTCAGAAAGTTTCAGCTGTCTCTCTCCTAACTATCCACACATCTCCTGTGCTGCTGACGTATCCTCAGTCTCTTCACGTCTGTGGACGGTAGAGATAGAAACAATTTCGTGTGACAATAAAAGACGGGGCTTGTCCCGTTACGAGAGAGTTTTAAACAAACCACGGGGACTTTATTGCTGTCATTACTACAGCCATGCCTAACGCAGGTCACCATCCGAACACAATTGGAACGATACAGGTAACGCTAACGGCGGCTAGCTTCCTATAAACGCTGCTCTTACATAGGCTGTCACTTAAAGCTGCAGCGCTGTGTCGACAACATGGCGGCAGTGACGTCAATTGAATAATATAGACGGTTTTAACTTGACAACAAAAACATTCTAAATTGAACCCCCACTCACTTCCTGTTGCAGTGTTTGCTATGGACATAAAAGAAAAAAAACATTCAAGTGCAGGACTGACCATTCCGTGAAAACCGTCTATACAGCTGAGCAGCGAAAACAAAAGTAACGATGTCGAGTGAATATTTCTGCAGTTTGCCGAATGCTGAGAAAAAGGAAGTGCTGTGGGGTTGCGCTCTGGTGAAAACCGTCTATAGACTATACTGCTCACAGCATGGTGCCATATCAACAGTGTATCAGCAAACATATTCGTAACATGTCAGCAACATACCAGCATGTCAGCAACACCTTAGCAACATGTCAGCGAGTGTTCACACTAGTGCTGTCTTAATTGTGCTTTAACCGCACACTTAAAAACTTCATGCAAGTGAGAATTGCAAAAATAAGTCAGAATACTGTTATCAGGGTTCCCTTTTGGGAAGTTTTGGAAAAATATAGCTAAAGTTGCAATCCGAACATAAAAATAGTATAGCGTAAATTGGCGCGTAACGTGCATGTGCGTCTCTGTATTTAATGTTGAGCATAATTCCGCCTTAAGACTGACTGACTGCTTTTGTTTCTTCACAGGGAGTGAAGAAGAGCGCCATCGGCCAGAGGATCGTGTCCACGCTGCCTTACATCAGACAGGAAGTGCCCATCATCATCGTGTTCCGCGCGCTGGGCTTCGTGTCGGACAGAGACATCCTGGAGCACATCATCTACGACTTTGACGACCCTGAGATGATGGAGATGGTGAACACTTTACTTCCTCTTAGTTTAGTTTAGTTGTGACTATAGTGCCTGTTGGCCCCACTGCTGCACAGAGCTTCAGCTTATTCAATCAAGGAAGGACTCACTCACTCACTCACTCACACTTTGCCTGTTCAAAACCTGCCTGTTCTGAACGGGCTGATTGCTTGGCCCGTATATGGTTTAAATCCAGACAGAACCATAGAAGCAGTTTACGGCCTTCCATTGGTTGTTTCTGCTGTCAATCAAAGGTGTCTGCGCTCCAATTGGATAGTGTTACTGCATTGTGTGTGCTCGTTCTTCTCTCTCGGGCAGTTTAACAGAGCGTGGTGCGTGCCTTTGCCCCGCTCAGCCAGTCAGAGCGCTGAAGCCCCGCCCGGCTGTTATGTGACAGTGTTTAAATCAAACAACCCCGCTGCACTCAGAGCTGAGCCTCTGGCTGTTTGCATGTTTATTCAAAGTTCATTAATATGGAACGTGTCGAGTACGCGGGTCGCGATACGATTGTATCACGATACATTGCGATACAATACATATTGCGATACTCTCCACAATTTACTCAAAATAAAACAAAATAGCTAAAAATACAACACACTGTGTACCACACAGGTAGTGTAATAATATGTACATCACTTTATATTGATAACTTAGTGGACAAATTGAGTCAAAACTACAGAGTGCTGAGTGCGTTACTGAACGCACTGAAATAAAAAGTATTCTTATTGTGTCACTGAACACACGGCTGTGCAAAAAAATCGATATGGGAAATATCGATACAGTATTGATACTGTATCGCAGAAAAAAGTATTGCGATGTATTGCGTGTCGATTTTATTGCACAGCCCTACACACACACACACACACACACAGTTATTCCTTGCGTATAGTATGATGAAAGATCAGGCATATGGATCTCGCCGGTGTTCCAACTATTTGACCTGTAGTGTGTGTGATGTCATCATTGGGCGTCCCCACCCGTTGACCTGTAGTGTGTGTGATGTCATCATTGGGCGTCCCCACCCGTTGACCTGTAGTGTGTGTGATGTCATCATTGGGGCGTCCCCACCCGTTGACCTGTAGTGTGTGTGATGTCATCATTGGGCGTCCCCACCCGTTGACATGTAGTGTGTGTGATGTCATCATTGGGCGTCCCAACACGTTGACCTGTAGTGTGTGTGATGTCATCATTGGGCGTCCCCACCCGTTGACCTGTAGTGTGTGTGATGTCATCATTGGGCGTCCCCACCCGTTGACCTGTAGTGTGTGTGATGTCATCATTGGGCGTCCCCACCCGTTGACCTGTAGTGTGTGTGATGTCATCATTGGGCGTCCCCACCCGTTGACCGGTAGTGTGTGTGATGTCATCATTGGGCGTCCCCACCCGTTGACCGGTAGTGTGTGTGATGTCATCATTGGGCGTCCCCACCCGTTGACCTGTAGTGTGTGTGATGTCATCATTGGGCGTCCCCACCCGTTGACCTGTAGTGTGTGTGATGTCATCATTGGGCGTCCCCACCCGTTGACCTGTAGTGTGTGTGATGTCATCATTGGGCGTCCCCACCCGTTGACCGGTAGTGTGTGTGATGTCATCATTGGGCGTCCCCACCCGTTGACCGGTAGTGTGTGTGATGTCATCATTGGGCGTCCCCACCCGTTGACCTGTAGTGTGTGTGATGTCATCATTGGGCGTCCCCACCCGTTGACCTGTAGTGTGTGTGATGTCATCATTGGGCGTCCCAACACGTTGACCTGTAGTGTGTGTGATGTCATCATTGGGCGTCCCAACACGTTGACCTGTAGTGTGTGTGATGTCATCATTGGGCGTCCCCACCCGTTGACCTGTAGTGTGTGTGATGTCATCATTGGGCGTCCCTAGGTGAAGCCCTCTCTGGACGAAGCCTTCGTGATCCAGGAGCAGAACGTGGCTCTGAACTTCATCGGCTCCAGAGGAGCCAAGCCTGGCGTGACCAAGGAGAGGAGGATCAAATACGCCAAGGAGGTCCTGCAGAAGGAGGTGCTGCCGCATGTCGGAGTCAGCGACTTCTGTGAGACCAAGAAGGCTTACTTCTTAGGGTGAGCTCACTTATACAGATATGCACATACAGATTTGTGTGTGGGGCATGTTGGCCTCTATTAGATCTTTCAAACACTCAAGAGTGTGTGTGTGTGTGTGTGTGTGTGTGTGTGTGTGTGTGTGTGTGTGTGTGTGTGTGTGTGTGTGTGTGTGTGTGTGTGTGTGTGTGTGTTGTTTGGTGTTGTCTAAGTCAGGGTCAGAGTCCTGCACCGGGTCAGGTACCTGCAGGTTACCCACAAAAAGCTTGTGTTGGTAACGGGTAAAAAATATACTTTTATAAATTCACGGGCACGGATAAAAATGAACTAAACGCGGGCGGGCAGTGCTTGAGAAGAACATCGAGCCATGTATGTTTTTGTGTTGCGCTCAGACTGAATTCAGTCACTTACGGTAATCTTGTGCATCTCGTAGCCAAAATAAGATCTAAAGAACAAAGATGATCTTTTTAACCGATAGAAATGCTCGTTCTCAGACCAGTACGCAGCTGGCTACGCTACGGGAGCTGGCTGATCCAAAAATGCACAGACCATTTCCTGCAGTTGTGTCAGATCGAGGTCGGATCACGTTCTCACCACAAACGAACCGCTCCAGAGTCTGTTTAGAAGCGGCCTGAGACCATCTTTTCTTGGCGATCTCGACCTGCTTGATTGACCCCGCATCTGAGCGCGATTGCGTGTTCACACGTCTAAACGAACCGCACCAAACGAGACAGGTGTGTGAGTGAATACACCCCAAGTGTGTGTTGTGTTTATTGTAAGTGTGTGTTGTAACTAAGTGTGTGTTGTTTTTAGGTACATGGTGCACAGGCTGTTGCTAGCCGCTCTGGGCCGCAGAGAGCTGGACGACAGAGATCACTATGGCAACAAGAGGCTGGACCTGGCTGGCCCGCTATTGGCTTTCCTCTTCAGGGGGTGGGGCTTGTTTCCTTCTTCTCATCTTTATTTACCCGTTCACTGATGATGGAACCATGGATAATAATTAATATTTCCATCCATCTCCTCCTTTTCAAAATAGACAGTAATTGGTAGCTTAAGAACAGTAGAAAAGATAAATTGTACTCTCAATTTGTACTAATTAAGATTCCAAAAGTGCAGTGAAATCATTTTGCTTTTCATATCCAGGCTAGAGATTTGGAGTAATCACCATCATTTCAGAATAAAACAGAATAAAGAACGATGGGATTGGGATTTGACAGACGCACTCTTCTTGTCTCCCGTCGGCAGCATGTTTAAGAACCTGCTGAAGGAGATCAGGATCTACGCTCAGAAGTTCATTGACAGAGGGAAAGACTTCAATCTGGAGCTGGCCATCAAAACCCGCATCATCTCTGATGGCCTCAAGTACTCTCTGGCCACCGGGAACTGGGGAGACGTGAAGAAAGCTCACCAGGCCAGAGCTGGAGTCTCCCAGGTACCACACACACACACACACACACACACACACAGGGTTAGCAAACTGTAGATTAGTGTTATCAATGAAATCTTGAAAAATGAACTTTTGATGTGAAAAACTAAAGGAATTCGATTTTTGTGATTTTATTTGCATACATTATTAAATAGGTGCACTGCATACCCAGGTATTTGAACTAAAAGAAAAGAAAAGTCATTTTTTGGTTCAGCTCGACTTTAAGAAAAAAGATCAAATATACACAACATGCTGTCTATAACTTAAAAAATATAAAATAAAAAAATATCTGCAATACCGGCCAACATATCGGCCGATAATATCGGTGGACAGATATATTCAGTCGGGCTCTAACAACACACACACACACACACACACACACACACACACACACACATACACTCCTTTCACACCGAGATCCAGCCGGGTTATTCCAGGCTACAGCCTCTGACTGACAGGCTCAACCCTACGGTATAACAACTTGTTAGTCATTATGCCTGCCTACATATATATTAGTGACCTTTTCCCCCAAATACTGATGGTTCTGTGCTGTTGGTTTTTACAATCCCTTCAGTCCCTCATCTGATAAGATTGTTGCTTTTAGATGTGTTATGACAGAAAGAGTATGAAACCCATGACCAAACTAGTCATACATTGTCATTGTGTTACTTAAGGATGGAATTATAGGGAAATACATGAATCCCCTTTTTGCTGGGGACCCCACTTTGAGAACCACTGGTTTAAGCGATTAGTCGATCAACAGAAAATTAATGGCAAACTATTTTTTATAATAAATTAATTGTTTAGACTAATTAAAAAATAAATAAAATAAAATCCTCTGGTTCCAGCTTCTTAAATGTGAATATTTTCAAAAGACAAAAAGAAAGACAAAAGAAGACATTTGAGGACGTCATCTTGGGCTTTGGGGAAAAAGTGCTCGACATTTTTCACAGTTTTCTGACATTTTATCGACCAGACAACTAATGGATTAGTTGAGAAAAGAACCCACAGATGAATTGATAATGAAAATAATGGTTAGTTGCAGACCTGCTTCTCAGCGTGTCTCCGTGTTTCTCAGGTGCTGAACCGGCTGACGTTCGCCTCCACCCTGTCCCACCTGAGGAGGGTCAACTCCCCCATCGGCCGAGACGGCAAGCTGGCCAAGCCCAGACAGCTGCACAACACACTGTGGGGCATGGTGTGTCCTGCAGAGACACCCGAGGTAACACACACACACACACAAACGCACACACACACACACACACACACACCCAGACACCCACACAGGTTTACAATAGGGATGTTCCTAGTTACTAATTTCCCTGTCGATTAAATTTTAATTGATTTTAGTTGAATCATTAAACTAAAATAAAAAGGTTGAGAACCACTGCTCTACTGAAAAGACCAGAGTTCTTCCCGGTTATGGTCTGTCAGGGTTCTGTGCTGTTGTCCCGTTGGCGCAAGGAGCCGCTTTCAAAATGGCGGCTGTGCTGTTGTCAAAACAAAAACACTCAAGTTTTGTCTCTCCTGGCTTCTAAACTCTTTGCCTAAGCTGTATCTTGTGTCATTCATGTTGCAGGGCCACGCTGTGGGCCTGGTGAAGAACCTGGCTCTGATGGCCTATATCTCTGTGGGCTCCCAGCCGTCTCCCATCCTGGAGTTTCTGGAGGAGTGGAGCATGGAGAACCTGGAGGAGATCTCTCCTGCCGCCATCGCAGAGTGAGTCACATGACAGCAGCCACTTCTGACTGTACAGGTTTAGAACTGATAACTACAAATAGTAAAAAATAGCTGACAGGGTTCCTACGCAGGTCTAGCCTGGTTCAAACAATCCAGATCCGTGAACTCACATTCTTTTTCGTTTCGTGGATCCGTTATTTCAGTGGGTGGAAGTAGCCAGTCCTTCAGCCAATCAGCACATCCAAATCCACTCGGGAAAAACGGTGAAATCATGTCTTTTCCGCTGAGAAACTCCACTGTTGCATACTCTAGTCTATTTCTGAAATAACTGCATGATGTAGAATCAGGAGAGTCTAGAGAACAGGGCTTTTCAAAGTCGGAGGCAATGGGCCTTCCCTCAAGACAAAGCTCTGAAAAAGGTGCCTGCTTGCAGTTTCACCAAATTCTTGGATGCCTAAACAAAACAAAATCTCCAAAACGACTGTCTAAGTACGCACATTTAGACTATATGTGATTTGATAACTTTTGATAGCTAATGTAATAAATAATGTAAAATAAATAAATAAAAATTAAAAAAAAATCACTCCCACTCACTGAGCCTCCCCTGAAACTGTTTGGAGCCCCCCCTGGGGAGGCCCGCCTCCCACTTTGAAAACTTCTGCTAGAGAACATCAAGGTTTGGTCAACAAACATGAAACAACAAGACACTGAGTCTAATAACATGGCTACGCTGCTCCGTTATCACACTCAGTGACTCCAGCTTGGTCGATGTTCTCTATATGTTGCTGCAGGTTCAGGCTATTGGCTGGGCTCTGAGCGTCCAATTTATAACCTCAGCAGAGGTTATAAATTTGACCCCAGGAAGAATAGCTGCAGCTCTGCTGTAGCTAATGGGGATCTTAAATAAAGACAAAGAGTACCGGAAGTTCGTCTTCCTCTTCTTCTGTGGTGTTTTATGGCAGTTGGCATCCTTTATGTTGCATTACCGCCTCCTTCTGGATTTATCCATCCACTGTTTCCCTACATTCTGAACTTCTACTCTCCTTAACTCACCCTTGGCCCGTTACTTCTCCCGTTACCGGAAGTAACATGACCAACTGTATCTATACTGTATCTCACATCATTAGTGGGTCACTATTTCTATGCATATGTGACATTAGTTCACATCAGTCCACTCAGTGTATTGTCATTGTGACATCAGTGATTTATGACATCACTGATCACAATTCTACACTACAATTCTTACTGTTCATGCTTGACATCACACTTCTTGTGTCATGTCACACTGATGACATCACTGATGACATACCTGGTGACCAGTGTAACGTGATGACATCAGTGTAATAGAGACACTACGTAACGCGTCATCATTCAGAAGCCACCCCCAAGACGGGGGGAAACAGAACCCCCCCCCCCTCCAATCCTGGCATTCTCCATGCAACACGCATGGTTGCGTGTTGCACAAAAAGATCGTATATACGGAAGATGAACACTCCAACTTACTTCCTTGACAGCTAGATCCACATTTTCCTTCTCGCCAATTCTCAATGGCTTCCTTGTTTTACTCAGGAGTACAAAAAAACTTTAACTGGCGATTTTTTACATTTGTTGTCTGCGCAGCCCCACCACACAACAGCTTTTAGCTATGTTTAATTCAAGGAAAATGACGCTGATGTGTGGAAATGAACGGAGCTTTTCCCCCGTGATGGGCGTGGCCTATTTCATGCAGTGTCTCTATACCTGGTGACCAGTGTAACATGTGATGACATCAGTGTAATACCTGGTGACCAGTGTAACATGTGATGACATCAGTGTAATACCTGGTGACCAGTGTAACATGTGATGAGATCAGTGTAATACCTGGTAACCAGTGTAACATGTGATGACATCAGTGTAATACCTGGTGACCAGTGTAACATGTGATGAGATCAGTGTAATACCTGGTGACCAGTGTAACATGTGATGAGATCAGTGTAATACCTGGTGACCAGTGTAACATGTGATGACATCAGTGTAATACCTGGTGACCAGTGTAACATGTGATGACATCAGTGTAATACCTGGTGACCAGTGTAACATGTGATGACATCAGTGTAATACCTGGTGACCAGTGTAACATGTGATGAGATCAGTGTAATACCTGGTAACCAGTGTAACATGTGATGACATCAGTGTAATACCTGGTAACCAGTGTAACATGTGATGACATCAGTGTAATACCTGGTGACCAGTGTAACATGTGATGACATCAGTGTAATACCTGGTGACCAGTGTAACATGTGATGACATCAGTGTAATACCTGGTGACCAGTGTAACATGTGATGACATCAGTGTAATACCTGGTGACCAGTGTAACATGTGATGACATCAGTGTAATACCTGGTGACCAGTGTAACATGTGATGACATCAGTGTAATACCTGGTGACCAGTGTAACATGTGATGACATCAGTGTAATACCTGGTGACCAGTGTAACATGTGATGACATCAGTGTAATACCTGGTGACCAGTGTAACATGTGATGAGATCAGTGTAATACCTGGTGACCAGTGTAACATGTGATGAGATCAGTGTAATACCTGGTGACCAGTGTAACATGTGATGACATCAGTGTAATACCTGGTGACCAGTGTAACATGTGATGACATCAGTGTAATACCTGGTGACCAGTGTAACATGTGATGACATCAGTGTAATACCTGGTGACCAGTGTAACATGTGATGACATCAGTGTAATACCTGGTGACCAGTGTAACATGTGATGACATCAGTGTAATACCTGGTGACCAGTGTAACATGTGATGACATCAGTGTAATACCTGGTGACCAGTGTAACATGTGATGACATCAGTGTAATACCTGGTGACCAGTGTAACATGTGATGAGATCAGTGTAATACCTGGTAACCAGTGTAACATGTGATGACATCAGTGTAATACCTGGTGACCAGTGTAACATGTGATGACATCAGTGTAATACCTGGTGACCAGTGTAACATGTGATGA
The DNA here is from genome assembly GCF_964638095.1 of Poromitra crassiceps. Classification (NCBI taxonomy): domain Eukaryota; kingdom Metazoa; phylum Chordata; class Actinopteri; order Beryciformes; family Melamphaidae; genus Poromitra; species Poromitra crassiceps. The sequence goes on from NW_028152257.1 coordinate 39,730, forward strand.
CATCAGTGTAATACCTGGTGACCAGTGTAACATGTGATGAGATCAGTGTAATACCTGGTGACCAGTGTAACATGTGATGAGATCAGTGTAATACCTGGTGACCAGTGTAACATGTGATGACATCAGTGTAATACCTGGTGACCAGTGTAACATGTGATGAGATCAGTGTAATACCTGGTAACCAGTGTAACATGTGATGACATCAGTGTAATACCTGGTGACCAGTGTAACATGTGATGACATCAGTGTAATACCTGGTGACCAGTGTAACATGTGATGACATCAGTGTAATACCTGGTAACCAGTGTAACATGTGATGAGATCAGTGTAATACCTGGTGACCAGTGTAACATGTGATGAGATCAGTGTAATACCTGGTGACCAGTGTAACATGTGATGACATCAGTGTAATACCTGGTAACCAGTGTAACATGTGATGACATCAGTGTAATACCTGGTGACCAGTGTAACATGTGATGACATCAGTGTAATACCTGGTGACCAGTGTAACATGTGATGACATCAGTGTAATACCTGGTGACCAGTGTAACATGTGATGACATCAGTGTAATACCTGGTAACCAGTGTAACATGTGATGAGATCAGTGTAATACCTGGTGACCAGTGTAACATGTGATGACATCAGTGTAATACCTGGTGACCAGTGTAACATGTGATGACATCAGTGTAATACCTGGTGACCAGTGTAACATGTGATGACATCAGTGTAATACCTGGTAACCAGTGTAACATGTGATGAGATCAGTGTAATACCTGGTGACCAGTGTAACATGTGATGAGATCAGTGTAATACCTGGTGACCAGTGTAACATGTGATGACATCAGTGTAATACCTGGTAACCAGTGTAACATGTGATGACATCAGTGTAATACCTGGTGACCAGTGTAACATGTGATGACATCAGTGTAATACCTGGTGACCAGTGTAACATGTGATGACATCAGTGTAATACCTGGTGACCAGTGTAACATGTGATGACATCAGTGTAATACCTGGTAACCAGTGTAACATGTGATGAGATCAGTGTAATACCTGGTGACCAGTGTAACATGTGATGAGATCAGTGTAATACCTGGTGACCAGTGTAACATGTGATGACATCAGTGTAATACCTGGTAACCAGTGTAACATGTGATGACATCAGTGTAATACCTGGTGACCAGTGTAACATGTGATGAGATCAGTGTAATACCTGGTGACCAGTGTAACATGTGATGACATCAGTGTAATACCTGGTAACCAGTGTAACATGTGATGACATCAGTGTAATACCTGGTGACCAGTGTAACATGTGATGAGATCAGTGCACATGTTAACAGTGGTGACTCTTTTGCAGCGCCACCAAGATCTTTGTGAATGGCTGCTGGGTGGGGATCCACAAAGACCCGGAGCAGCTGATGAACACGCTGAGGAAGCTGAGGAGGCAGATGGACATCATCGTGTCTGAGGTAACTCCACCCCTTCCTGTCAGAACAAACAGACCCAATGTAACTCCGCCCCTTCCTGTCAGAACAAACAGACCCGATGTAACCCCCCCCCCCCCCCCCTTCCTGACACCAATATGATCCGGCCAAGCCAATGCAGAAGTGCCTTACAGCCTGAATATGCCGAAGCTACGCAGCACGGAGGTAGTTTAATTTCAGCATCCTTGTTAACAGGCGAGACCGATCACACCAGCTGCACACCACATCACGCTGAAGCCACACTAAAGTGACGCTGCAGCGATAGTTTCAGCTTCTGTTCTATTTTTCAAGCGTGCAGCGTCTGTCTGTCTGTCTGACTGATTGTCGGTCTGTCTGTCTGACTGTGTCGGTCTGTCTCTCTGTCTCCAGGTGTCGATGATCAGAGACATCAGGGAGAGAGAGATCAGGATCTACACGGACGCGGGGCGGATCTGCAGACCGCTGCTGATCGTAGAGAAACAGAAACTGCTGCTGAAGAGGAGACACATCGACCAGCTGAAGGAGAGAGAGTACAACAACTACAGGTACAGAGGAGAGAGAGGAGGCTCTCTCAGCTACCACACAGGGTGCTGGCAGAGAGTACAACAACTACAGGTACAGAGGAGAGAGAGGATGCTCTCTCAGCTACCACACAGGGTGCTGGCAGAGAGTACAACAACTACAGGTACAGAGGAGAGAGAGGAGGCTCTCTCAGCTACCACACAGGGTGCTGGCAGAGAGTACAACAACTACAGGTACAGAGGAGAGAGAGGAGGCTCTCTCAGCTACCACACAGGGTGCTGGCACAGCCACCAGGAGCAATTTGGGTAGTTAGTATCTTCCCGAACCCAAAGGACACTTCGTCACGCCCGGGATCGAACCTCCGACGCTCTGATTAGTGGATGACCCGCTCTACCTCCTGTCTGTGTTTCTGTCTCTTTGTAGGCCAGTCATTATATGGTTGAACCCTGAACAAATGTATGTTATTTAACATGCCCAATAGTACTAGAATCCGTTAAAAAACCCTTTCTATCAGTTTGTTCAGGGTTAGGTACTTTTTTTCATCATGACTGGTCTACAGGGGGTGCTACAGCGCTACAGAATTATGGATCTAAATCAGAGGTGCCCAAATTCTTTCCTATGAAGGGCCAAAATGAATCAGGATGGAGGGCCGTGGGACAAAAATAAATGTTGGTGTTTTGTGAATGACATGACATAACGTTTTATACAACATGACATAACGTTTTATATGACATGACATAACATTTTATATGACATTACATAACATATTATACAACATGACATAACGTTTTATACGACATGACATAACGTATTATACGAGGGATCAGCTGAGCAGCATTTTGGTAAACAAACCGCGTTTCCGGGTGGAAACGCCAATGGAACCCTATGGAGCGAGAGGAGACACGTATATATTATACATCAAACTCTTGAGCTAATTCTCTCACTCAGAATGTCAAAAATATAAGCGATGTCATGTATAGTTTTTGAGATATTAACGGTTGTTTGGCACAACTCATACTAGTTAGCTGCTGCGGTTCCGGGTGTTTTACGGTGATTTTTTGTTGTTGTGATGTCACGCTGATTCCTCGTATAGTTTATAGGCAATTTACATTCTAAATCTAAATTTTCAAAACAATAAAAACACTACTCTTTTATCTGCTTAACAATACCTAATTGTATTAATTTGCAGAGTTGATTGTTAAAAAAATAATCTTTAAAAAATATCCATAATGCTTCTTCTTCTTGGGAGCATAAAGATATTTAAAAGGAAAGACACCTTTCTGACAGAAAGTGCATTCAGCTCAAGGTGCTTTAGAACATTAAAAACAATATTGTCCACCTTTGTAATCAAGAGTGGTCATTTGACTTGACAAACTGACCAAAAACCCCACTAAAATACACCAAATAATAAGTCAAAATTGTATAATAAGTTTACATTGAGCACCGTTTAAGTTGCACATCACAATATGCCAATATTATGACACATTTTTCAATGCCTTGTGCTACAGTTAGTTATTATCACTTTGCAATATCAGCGGGAGACATGAAGCCTGTCTGTCTTTCCAAAGTCTTTCAACATTAGACAGTTGACTTACTGTACTGACAGGTTGAGGATGTCATGGAGGTGAGAGTCAGACAGTGGGCGGCCATGATCCAAATAAAACCACAGGAGGAAACGTGGAGCGTCTAACAGACTGACTTGTTGTCAGCTTGCAGGACCTGACAGACTGACTTGTTGTCAGCTTGCAGGACCTGACAGACTGACTTGTTGTCAGCTTGCAGGACCTGACAGACTGACTTGTTGTCAGCTTGCAGGACCTGACAGACTGACTTGTTGTCAGCTTGCAGGACCTGACAGACTGACTTGTTGTCAGCTTGCAGGACCTGACAGACTGACTTGTTGTCAGCTTGCAGGACCTGACAGACTGAGTTGTTGTCAGCTTGCAGGACCTGACAGACTGACTTGTTGTCAGCTTGCAGGACCTGACAGACTGACTTGTTGTCAGCTTGCAGGACCTGACAGACTGACTTGTTGTCAGCTTGCAGGACCTGACAGACTGAGTTGTTGTTGTTGTCAGCTGGCAGGACCTGGTGGCGAGTGGTGTGGTGGAGTACATCGACACGCTGGAGGAGGAGACGGTGATGCTGGCCATGACCCCAGACGACCTTCAGGAGAAGGGCGTGGCCTACTGCTCCACATACACACACTGTGAGATCCACCCATCCATGATCCTGGGTGTCTGCGCGTCGATCATCCCCTTCCCCGATCACAACCAGGTACCAACACCAAGCCAACTTCACTCTACTACTGCTGCTGCAAATATACAGAAGGAAAACTGCTTTGTTATAGCTTGTAAAATCTTCTATTCTATACTATCTGTGTGTATTATGTGTGTATTGTAGGGCTTTGAAATCCTTGAAAATACATGAATTGAGCCAGTGGTTAGCACTGTTGCCTCACAAGAAGAAAGTCCCGGGTTCGAACCGCGGTCACGCCTCACACTTTGAAAGCCGCTGGGCTAGGGGAAAGGGGCTGTAGCTAGGGACAGGAAGCACGGAAGCATACATACACATGCAGAGAGCTGACACTGTTGTGTGTGTGTTTTGCCGTCAGTCTCCCAGGAACACGTACCAGTCGGCCATGGGGAAGCAGGCCATGGGCGTCTACATCACTAACTTCCACGTGCGTATGGACACACTGGCTCACGTGCTGTACTACCCTCAGAAGCCCCTGGTCACCACGCGCTCCATGGAGTACCTCCGCTTCAGAGAGCTGCCTGCAGGTACGCCCGCTCACTGCTCTCAAACCACTTGATCTTTTTCACAGCAGCCATTCTGTGTTTAACCCATTGAGACCTGATGCAGCATTTGAGTGTATATCCCTCATCTGTGTGTGTATCCCTTTAAGACCGCGAACCGCGTGACTCGGTTCGCGGTCTTAAAGGGATACACACACAAATGCTGCATCAGGTATCAATGGGTTAAAAGGCCCATTTTGACGCAGTCTGGTGAAAGGGGGTAACAAGTAGGCAACCGTGAAATAGCACAAATCACGATAAAAGGTTGTTGGCGTGAATTCACTATATGCCAGGCAGCATGTGTGCTACTGATGACCTCACTGATGACATCATCTGGCTGCCTGGCACAAATATTGCCAGGCGTCTGTCTGGCTGTCGCCCACTGATGGTGTCATTTGTAAAGCCATCGATGAATGCCATCTTATTTGCTGATAGGCTGATCTGTCAAGACAGACTTTCGATTTGAACCGATGCGTTCCCAGATTGCTGATAGGCCGATGACAGTCAACAAGGCGAATATCGGCCAATTATGATGTACCATAAATCAGTAAATACCTAATTGTAATTGGTTAATTTTCTGTCGATCAGCTAATCGTTTGATCACTAATTGACATAGTGAAAGGTGTTTTGCTGCTGTTTTAGATTTCAGATGTCTGCTGTTAAACTGAAGCACCTTGTGTCTGTCAGGTATCAACTCCATCGTGGCGATCGCTTCGTACACCGGCTACAACCAGGAGGACTCTGTCATCATGAACCGATCGGCCGTGGACCGCGGATTCTTCAGGTGGGCGGAGCCTCAGCGCGTCCTGCTGTGTGGGAGTGGTGCTCTCAGCAGCTTATACAGTATCTATATCACACAAAGGGGCCAAGGCAGAGAGAAATATCAAATGGTTTAGGCAGACATGTTTTCTGTCTGTCCCCGTGACATTACAGAGAGACTGAAAGGTGTTTCCTGTCTTGCAGGTCTGTGTTCTATCGCTCCTACAAAGACTGAAAGGTGTTTCCTGTCTTGCAGGTCTGTGTTCTATCGCTCCTACAAAGAGCAGGAGTCTAAGAAGGGCTTCGATCAGGAGGAGATCTTCGAGAAGCCGACCAGAGAGACCTGTCAGGGTCAGTGATGACATCAGTGATGACATCAGTGATGACATCAGCAGCTTCTCTTCTTCCTCCTTTCTCAGCTGTTGCATCAAACAATAATGTCGCCCTCTTCTCAATCTGGGAACCCAGAGTCAATTTTGATTTGAAAAATAGACTCTGGGACAGCCCTACCTTTTTCCCAGCTTCCTGTACAGAGCACCTCTCCTGACACCATCACTTCCTTTTCTGTCTCTGTTTCTAATAACGTTAACACAAAAACACTGAATAGAAGACGTCAACTCATCTCACAACAACAGTGGAAAATGACTGGAGGTGGAGTTGTTGTGACTCGTAGTATCGCCAAAGTCGCGCCACTGTTTACAGTCTGAATAGCAATTTGCGCCGCGACTTTGGCGATACTACGAGTTGCTGACCAAAAATTGACTGGGTTCCCAGATTGCCCTCTTCTGGGAACACAGTTATTTACAGCATTCCCACGGGTCCTTGAAATCTTTGAAAATGTGTGAATTTGAGGGGGAAATCAAGCTTTTATATATATTTTTTTTTTACATGTAACAGCACAGTTGAGATGTGTTCTGTTCACACCTTCAAGCCTCTTTCTCTTTTTAATAGTTGTCTGTGAGCTTCTGTAAAGCTGCTAGTTGTCGTTATAAAAGTTCTCAGTGTTGTAACAGTAATGAACCTTGATCCGTATCTCCAACTGCTTTATTCATGAACACATCTGCCAAAAACATCAGTAAAACAAGCTGGAACTCTCCTCTCCTGTCTCCTTCCTCCTTCCTCTCACCTCTCCTCCCTTCCTCTCCTCTCCTGTCTCCTTCCTCTCACCTCTCCTCCCTTCCTCTCCTCTCCTGTCTCCTTCCTCTCCTCCCTTCCTCTCCTCTCTCCTCTCCTGTCTCCTTCCTCTCACCTCTCCTCCTCACCTCTCCTCCCTTCCTCTCTCCTCTCCTGTCTCCTTCCTCTCCTCCTCTCTCCTCTCCTGTCTCCTTCCTCTCACCTCTCCTCCCTTCCTCTCCTCCTCTCAACTCTCCTCTCCTCCTCTCTCCTCTCCTCCCTTCCTCTCCTCCTCTCTCCTCTCCTGTCTCCTTCCTCTCCTTCCTCTCACCTCTCCTCCCTTCCTCTCCTCCTCTCACCTCTCCTCCTCTCACCTCTCCTCCTCTCTCCTCTCCTCCCTTCCTCTCCTCTCTCCTCTCCTGTCTCCTTCCTCTCCTTCCTCTCCTTCCTCTCACCTCTCCTCCCTTCCTCTCCTCTCTCCTCTCCTGTCTCCTTCCTCTCCTTCCTCTCTCCTCTCCTGTCTCCTTCCTCTCACCTCTCCTCCCTTCCTCTCCTCCTCTCTCCTCTCCTGTCTCCTTCCTCTCCTTCCTCTCACCTCTCCTCCCTTCCTCTCCTCTCTCCTCTCCTCCCTTCCTCTCCTCCTCTCACCTCTCCTCCCTTCCTCTCCTCCTCTCACCTCTCCTCCCTTCCTCTCCTCCTCTCTCCCCTCCCCTCTCCTTCCTCTCACCTCTCCTCCCTTCCTCTCCTCCTCTCACCTCTCCTCCCTTCCTCTCCTCCTCTCTCCTCTCCTCCCTTCCTCTCCTCTCCTGTCTCCTCTCTCTCCTTCCTCCCTTCCTCGCCTCCCTCCCTCTCTCAGGAATGAGACACGCCATTTACGACAAGCTTGACGAGGACGGTCTGATCGCCCCGGGCGTGCGCGTGTCGGGCGAGGACGTGATCATCGGGAAGACGGTGACGCTGCCGGAGAACGACGATGAGCTGGACAGCACCAACCGCCGCTACACCAAGAGAGACTGCTCCACCTTCCTCCGGACCTCCGAGACCGGCATCGTGGACCAGGTCATGGTCACGCTCAACCAGGAGGGCTACAAGTTCTGCAAGATCCGGGTCAGTCGGCACATACTCCGCTTCACACTTTACAAGGTTTTTAGAATATACTGAATGGTACAAATATGAGACAGCTTTTTCCCCCTCCAAGATAGATCATCTAGGCCAGAGGTCTTCAACCTGTTTGAGCCCAAGGACCGCTGGGTTGATAGAGAAACAGAGCAGGATTAAAGATAAAATAAACGTGTTGCATTTTAAGCGTGGCCTATAATAACATGTATAATCCAGCGCACACCAGGATATCAGAACTGACACTTCTTTTTATTAATAGATTACATTTAAAAAGCAAGAAGGAGCGGACAATGTGTTTCGCACATTGCTTCATCAGATTCGCTTTGTAAAACATTTTTGTCAAAAGCTTATTATTAGCTTATTATTGCCTATTAATGCTTGGAGTTGACTAAATATTATAATTTTTTGTCCAAAATACATATTTAAATTTTTCACAAACTACTGACAAAAATTGGCGGACCCCCACCAGTGCCTTTGCGGACCCCCTGTTGAAGACCACTGCTCCAAGAAATACATCTGAAAAAGTGTCTTATTTTCAGGTTCTAGACTTTTAAATGTCATTATACATTCACAACAACAGATGGCGCCAAACGAGCGTTCCCCTCAAGCGAGCCACCCCTGGAGGTGGCTCTCTCTCTCTCTCTCTCTCTCTCTCTCTCTTTCTCTTGCTTTCAAGATTCAAGATTCAAGATTCAATACTTTATTGCCATGTCAACAGAGTTGATTGGAATTTGTTTCAGTGCAGCTCTAAAGAACATACATAAAAACAGACATAACAAATCACAGATTCAGACACAAAAGAGAATAAGAAAAGTGAAAAAAAACACTACATAAAATATGAGAGAGGCTGAGATAGATAAATAAATAAAGTGCACAGTTTTACAAGCAGCATTTGTTCATAAAAGCAGTATCGAGCTGCCTATAAAGTGCAATTCAAGTTCAAGTTCAATTCAAGCCTACGGGTTTAAGGTGCGATTTAAGGTGCGAATGCAAAGAGGGTCAGAGTTCAGGAGGCGAACCGCCTCAGGATAAGTGCTGTTCCTGAGACGGGAGGTCCTGCACCTCAGAGACTGAAGCCTCCTACCTGAGGGCATGGGTTTAAAGAGAGAGCTAGCAGGGTGGGAGGGGTCCTACCTGAGGGCAGGAGTTTAAAGAGAGAGCTAGCAGGGTGGGAGGGGTCCTACCTGAGGGCAGGAGTTTAAAGAGAGAGCTAGCAGGGTGGGAGGGGTCCTACCTGAGGGCAGGAGTTTAAAGAGAGAGCTAGCAGGGTGGGAGGGGTCCTACCTGAGGGCAGGAGTTTAAAGAGAGAGCTAGCAGGGTGGGAGGGGTCCTACCTGAGGGCAGGAGTTTAAAGAGAGAGCTAGCAGGGTGGGAGGGGTCAGCGATCACCCTCTGCATCTTGCGTTTGGTGCGTGTGGCATAGATGGGGGAAACGGATGGAAGGTCGTGGCCGGTGATTTTGGACGCTATGCGTACCACCCTTTCCAACCGTTTCCTCTCAAGGGCGGTAGTGTTGCCGTACCACACTGTGACTGAGAAGGTGAGGACACTCTCCACAGTGGCTCTGTAAAAGTGAGCCATCGCCTCCCCAGACACACCAAACTTCTTGAGCTGCCTCAGAAAGTGAAGCCTCTGGTGGGCTTTGCTCACAATGTTACTAGTGTTGACTTCCCATTTCAGGGAGCGGCATATGGTGGTGCCCAGAAATTTCAAGCTGTCGACGGGCTGGTCGCAAATGACCAGAGAGGGGGGCACTGAGCCGCTTTTGCGGAAATCAATAATCATTTCCTTGGTCTTATCTAAATTTAAGACAAGATTGTTTAAAGTGCACCAGTTGACTAGGGCTGCCACTTCGGCCCTGTAGGCAGATTCATCACCGTTTTTAATATACCCGACTTTCTCTCTCTCTCTCTCCCTCTCTCGTTCTCTCTCTTTCTCTCTCTCTCACGTGCAGCCAAGAAATACGGTGTCACAGAATTGAATGTTTGAAGATTGTGAGCCCAGGCAAATAGGCCGTCTTAAAGATGCAAACACAAAAAAGCAAAGTTTTACTGTGGTCCTGAAAGCAGCCACTTCCAAGTGATTGACAGGCGCAGCCATCTATGCACACTTCTCTGTTAGCACAGCTCTAATTCACCTTATTCAGAAGAGACCGCCTGGCTTGAGAGACTAACAGGAAGTGTAAATACAATCGGAGGTTCCGATTGTATTTACACTTCCTGTGACTCATAAACCTAGTCTGACACATAATGTGAGTTAAACTAGGTTTGACCAGGTGAGTCAGACTAGTTTGAGCAGGTAAAACAGCCGGCGTTACTTTTGAACAGGAAGTCGCAATACAATGGGTCAAGTAGGCGGGGCTGCATAAGGTGAATAGAAATGCCAATAGACTTGTTTTTTTGTTGTTGCAAAAATATATCAAGATAAACACAATCACACAAGCCACACAGGATACTGCAAAGTGCAAACATGCAAATGCAGATCCCCCCCCCCCCCCCCTGAATGGCAGCATTATGAATGATTATTTGAATGTGTGAACTATTAGGTCCAGCCCTAGAGTCATGTGACTAGTCATTTTGGCCTAGACAGAAGCCTGTTGGTCTGGACAGAGAGCTGCTGGCAGGTGTCTCTCAGTAGCTTCTGTCTGTCTGAACGTTGGATCTTGAGACGAGCAGCAGCTTTTCAGCTTCAAGTAAACAAAGCAGCGTCGACACGTTCAGATCCGCCACAGCTTGAACTTTCCAAATTCCTCCCAAATGCCAAACACTGATCTCATGGAGAGTTCCTGACAAATTGATTAAATGTCAAACCCTGACTCTTTATGCTGAGATGAAGTATGTGTTGGCATATTTGACCTGTTCCCCACTGGGCCTTTTTAATACACTTCATGTCTGGACCCGCTCACTGTGTGTCTCTCTGATGCCTTCAGGTTCGCTCCGTTCGGATTCCTCAGATCGGAGACAAGTTCGCCAGCCGACACGGACAGAAAGGAACCTGCGGCATCCAATACAGACAGGAGGTATGTTCCAGTTAAACACCCCCAGTCACACGTTTTGGACGCACACCTTTTTCTTTATTTTGACTATTTTCCCACATTTTAGAATAACGGTAAAGACTCCCAAAATGCCAAAATAACACCACTAGAATTTTGCAGCGACCAAAAACTCTTATATTTTAGATTCTTTGCCCTGAGTGGAAGGCAAAGGCTTTCAGCCAGCGGTCAGCTTGTGGAGACACAGAACGCTGTTTACACTGACCCAGCTGCACATCCAAACAGGAAGTCTGCTGTACGGCCACAGCTCACCATTCTGATCCAAACAGGAAAAACACACTTTGTACTCAGTTTACTGTTCAGATGTACTGGTATACCTTTTATAGCAGTGATTCTCCACCTCCTTCAGATCAAGGACCCCTAATTCAGTCCACATTAGCCATGGACCCCCATTAGATAAGATTTAGTCTCTCGGACCCAAATCTGAGAATATTTTTTAAATAAAGTTAGATTATGATTTTGTCCAGAACTCCATGACTGTCTACTCTCTATTGTAGGTACAGTAGAGAGATAACAGAGAAACTATGATCAGCAACACAATACTCATTCTTCTTCATTCTCTGTGTTCACTTCTTGTAAATGAAATACTGTAATGCTGATGCTAATGCTAATGCTTTCAAGTCTGAAATGTACCTAGATTTGCTAAAAATATGAACATTTCAGCTTTTCGCCAACTAGGGCGATGCTTGATGATGTCACTAGGTTGACGGTACAGTACAGCAGAGTACTAGTTAAGAGGCTAGTTAAGTGTTGGTAGCAAGGATTTTGAATTCTAACAGGCTCCCAGCATATAGTGTATGCTGCTGTGTTTCTGACTTGGATTTTGATTCATCAAAACGTTCAAAATCCTCATCTAGCATCTAGCAGCGCTAGTTGTCGAAAAGCTGAAATGTTCATGTTTCTAGCAAATCTATGTAAATGTCAGACTTGAAAGCTTTGTCCTGTCTTATCTGAGGTGAAATGCCAATGAACTAGAGTCACATGATCAAATGTTTCATGCCAGCAGTGTTCTGTGTGTGAGATCAGTTGATGTACAGTATCAACTTGGATGACTTCACTTGGACGTGATGTTTCATACCTGAGTTTGACCTTAGCTGGCTGTGAGAGTGTACGTGAAGCTCACTGTTCACCGCAACAGGCTGATCCCAGAGCAGCCGAGGGGACCGATTGTTCAGCTCATTCTAACATGAATGTGTTCTGTGTGCAGGACATGCCGTTCACCTGTGAGGGCATCACACCTGACATCATCATCAATCCACATGCCATCCCATCCCGCATGACGGTCGGCCATCTGATCGAGTGTCTGCAGGGCAAGGTAATACCAATAAAGATAACTTTATTTATACAGCAGCTGAGAGTGTCTGCTGTCGTGTGATTGGTTCCCTCTCTCTCTCTGTCTGCAGGTCTCCGCTAATAAAGGAGAGATCGGCGATGCCACGCCGTTCAATGACGCCGTCAATGTGCAGAAAGTCTCCAACCTGCTGTCAGAGTATGGCTACCACCTGAGAGGCAACGAGGTCAGAACACACACACACACACACACACACAGGGGCGGCACGGTGGATCAGTGGTTAGCACTGTCACCTCACTGCAAGAAGGTCGTGGGTTCGAATCTCCACCAGGTCTTTTCTGTGTGGAGTGTGCGCATGTTCTCCCTGCGTTTCCTCCCACAGTCTAAAGACAGTGTTTGTGTAGTATCCTAATGGCATCTAGTAAAATGTGCAGTATGTAACCTATGTTGTGTGTAGATAAAGGATGTCGTATATGACTGTATAAAGCCCTTTGAAACACGCTTGTAATAAGGGACTATAAACACATAACTGAACTGAACACACAAGCTGCTGTCAGTACGGCTACCACCTGAGGCAAGAAGCTCAACACACACACACACACACACACACACACACTACCACCTGAGGCAACAAGCTCAACACACACACACACTCACACACACACACACACACACACACACACACACACACTCACTCACACACAGCAACACATAAACAGAGTGCAGCTCACAGAACAGCTGAAGCACATGGTGTCTAACTGCTTTCTGCAGCAGATGTTTGGCTCTGATGTCTTTGAGGTCTTTGGGTGTATCAGGTCAGATGAGGCCAATCAGGGACCATCAGCTCTCAATATGAATAATAATATTAGGCTAATGCTAAATCTCTTGGCTTAACGTTCTCAGGCACCATGCCTATTTTCAGGCATAGAGCAATTTTAAATGAAAGGTCCGTTCCGTAAGTTTTGGGAAGAAGTAAATGTTCACAAAGTGTTTTTTATTACCAATGAGTGAATGCGCTTCAGCCATTAAATACCAACGAAGAAGAAGGCTAACAACACAGGCTAACGTAACGTTGGCTAGCTAATGCAATGAATGTCAGCAAACGACCAACAACGCAGAGTCCAGTAAAAAGTCCATAAATAACAAATAATAAATAAACACTAAAGGGTTGGGGACGATGTAAGTGCAACAGACAATGGACAAACACGACACAGGCACACAGGGATAGGCAGGGGGAGCTAGGAGAAGGCAGAGGAGAAGAGATGGGTTTTGAGGCGGGATTGGAAGACAGTCTGATTCTCTAATGTCCGGGGGGAGAGAGTTCCAGAGCTTGGGAGCTGCCCTGGAGAAAGCTCTGTGGTTATTGAGGTTGAATTTGGGGGTGGAGAGAAGGCTGGCAGAGGTGGATCGGAGGGAACGGGAGGGTTGGTAGGGGGAGAGGAGGTTAGTGAGATATGGGGGGGCCAGTTGGTGGAGAGCTTTGTAAGTGATGACGAGGATTTTGTAGGTGATCTGGGAGGAGACGGGAAGCCAGTGGAGTTGTTGAAGGACTGGGGTGATGTGGTGCCAGGATTTGGTGTGGGTGAGGAGATGGGCTAATAACGTTACGTTCCCCGTCTTGTGCGGATAAATAATGCAACAGTCGCAAATATGCCAAACGTTACCACTGTTGTGCTTATGGTCATTGAACATTGTTTGACTGACTGCAGTAAGAGATCTGTTCCGTTGGGTCAGCTTGTTGTGTTAGCTGCTGAGGCTGCCTATTATAATGTTAGCTTGCTTGCTAACTAATATAGATAATCGATTACCACCCAGAAGCGCCACTAAAAACGTTACCGTCTTGTGTGGATAATGTAACACTCGTAAATATGCCTAACGTTACTGCCGTTATGCTTATGGAACATTGTTTGACTGTTCTGTTTGGTCGCGTCAAGCTCACATCAGCCTCAGGCATTAGACTGTACAGGGGAGCAGGCTATTTCCTGGCATTAGGCCAGGGGTTCCCAACCTTTTTTGGCTCATGACCCTACTTTGACGTCACAAACATCTAGGGACCCGAGACATTACAATTCTGGTACACCATCGATAATATCATCAGTGATGTTATCAGTGATGTCACATAGTATGCTTCTTATTTCCCCGTGGAATTCTGACTTTAACTCATTGAGTGCCAGCCACTTTTGGAGAACGGAAGCTCCCAGTGCCAGAGTTTCAGAGCGTTTTCAGTGATTTCTCGAGGCCTACAGAATATTGTGTGATATTACTATGTAAACACCGAACACGCACAAAGAACGAGGAGACTCTCTTCTATCATCTGCAAAAAAAAGTTTATTGATCCCATTTTCCGTTCTTTAGTTATGAGCCGGAGAAGATAGGCTGTTTTGAGCAAAAAGACAGGTTTCAAATTATAAGCTGAGATATTCAACCTTTTGTGAAATGAAGCATTTCAAGCACATTCACTGACTCTAGCTAATATTTTCTGATGTAGTGACATGGTGTAGTTCTGTGGAGCCTGTGTGCCCCACCCCCCTCTCCCCCCCTCAGCTGCAAACTCCTCCCCACACGCACCCAGTCTATTTTCGGAGCCTCCGTTTTTGCGCCGGGCGGCTCCCAGCGCGACAAGGAAATGCCAAACGGGACTGCAGGGAAAGGTTTGGCCCTTCGGCGTCGGGTGCTGCCTTTCTGGCGGGTAATCGTGTGGAGAAACTATATGCAGACAGACAGACAGAGGCAGAGGAGCTCAGTTGTGGGCGCGGATTGACTAATGTTCGCAGCCAACGTCAGCTGCAGACAGAGCAATCTATATGGCTCTGGCTGCAGCATGCATCGGTTTCTCTTTGATCACAGCTTTTTCCTGCAGTTTTCCGGACCTTTCTGTAATCTGGAGAGCACTGTCGCCACCTAATGAGTCCGTAAAATAGGTTATACACCTTCAATAGCTCCCATATTTGTACAGGAGATGCCTGATGCTTTGATCCACGTCCCACCGTCAAAAAAGGCAATTGACGACAGCTATCGTCTTTGGCACTCTACGTTACTAATTACTTTGACGACAGGCGTCGTCATTGGCACTCAATGAATTAATCTGAGAATTCTGACTTTAATCTCAGAATCCTGATTTAAAGTTATAATCTCAAGATTGTCATCTAAATAAATAATAAATAAATAGTCACTCACAATGTTGATTGAGGCTATGCTCCATTGATGGAAGCCTTTGTAGTATAGTGACATTATGTGACATTAGTAATGTCACATAATGCAACAATTTTTGGATGTCACCTGCAATTACCACACATCGCCATAGGTGTCACCCAAGAGAAGAAAGCTGAAAGCTGAGAGTTTATCACTTTAAACTCAGAACTAAAAGAATAATACATAAAAAATTGCAAGTGACCCTAATCATGTTCGGTAGTATTAAATTGTGTGGTGTAAAAAAAAAAAAAAAAATTGACTATTTGAATTCCACGTGACCCCACTTAGGGTCGTGAGCCTAAGCTCTTGTTCACACAGGATGCCTAACGTTAGCACAACTGAAGCTTGAGGTAGGCTCACACTTAACCGTTCACACAAGAAGTCTTCCCTTTTCCTCTGAGCGCCTACTCGGCGCGCCTTGAACCCGCCCACAACTCCCATTGACTTCATGCCTGGATTGACGGATCAATGCTCGGCTTCAGCACGCGTCACGCTTGGACTAGGCGTGAATCCTGAACGATCGCTTGAGCAAGGCGTGAGCGTGGCTTCAGCGTGACACAGGCGCGGGTGGTGTGAACAAGCCTGTTAACAAGGACGCCTACATGAAACCTGTGGGTTCAGCGTAGGTAGAGCTTAGGTTGAGCGTTGCTTCGGCGTCCTGTGTGAACGGGGGTTAAGGTTGGGAACCACTGCATTCGACTGTACGGGGCAGCAGGCTATCTTCTGGCTCACGCTAAGGCATTCGACTGTACGGGGCAGCAGGCTATCTTCTGGCTCACGCTAAGCTAACATTACGTTAGGTGTTGTATATCTGCATTATCATCATTGAACTCTTTCCCCTCTTTAGGTGTTGTATAACGGCTTCACGGGCAGGAAGCTGACCTCTCAGATCTTCATCGGTCCCACTTACTACCAGCGTCTAAAGCACATGGTGGACGATAAGATCCACTCACGAGCCCGCGGCCCCGTGCAGATCCTCAACAGACAGCCCATGGAGGGACGATCACGGTAACACAAACACACACACACACACACACGCACACACACACACACACACACACACACACACACAGACACACACACACACTGTCCTGGCTTTGAAAACCACCTAACTCCAGTTTTGGTCTTTGTGGTTCCCAACCTTGGGGTCACGACCCCAAGTGGGGTCGCTTGAAATTACTATTACTACTACTATTATTTATTATTATTATGATTATTATTATGATGATTATTGTTATTATTATTATTTTACACCACACACAATTTAAAACTACTAGGATTAGGGCCACATGGGGAAAGGTTTTTTGAGTTTAATGTCAGGATTCTGTCGGGTTGGGGATCCGAATTCTGAGAAAAAAAGTCAGAAGATTTCTGAGATTAAAGTCAGAATTCCGAGTTTAATGTTAGAATTTTGAGGAACAAAAAGGCAAAATTCTGAGATTAATGTCAGCATTCTCAGATTAAAGCAGAATTCTGAGGGGGAAAGTCTGCATACTGTTCCATGTGACATCATGTTACATCATACTGGTACATGTGACATTATTGATGTACCGACATTTGAATGTCTGGGGTCCCTAGATTTCTGTGACGTCAAAGTGGGGTCACAAGCCAAAAACGGTTGGGAACCCCTGGTCTAACCTGTGTCTCTCTGGTCTAACCTGTGTCTCTCTGGTCTAACCTGTGTCTCTCTGGTCTAACCTGTGTCTCTCTGGTCTAACCTGTGTGTCTCTGGTCTAACCTGTGTCTCTCTGGTCTAACCTGTGTCTCTCTGGTCTAACCTGTGTGTCTCTGGTCTAACCTGTGTCTCTCTGGTCTAACCTGTGTCTCTCTGTGTGTTCAGTGATGGCTGGTCTAGCCTGTGTCTCTCTGTGTGTTCAGTGATGGCTGGTCTAACCTGTGTCTCTCTGGTCTAACCTGTGTCTCTGGTCTAACCTGTGTCTCTCTGTGTGTTCAGTGATGGCTGGTCTAGCCTGTGTCTCTCTGGTCTAACCTGTGTCTCTCTGGTCTAACCTGTGTCTCTCTGTGTGTTCAGTGATGGCTGGTCTAACCTGTGTCTCTCTGGTCTAACCTGTGTCTCTCTGGTCTAACCTGTGTCTCTCTGGTCTAACCTGTGTCTCTCTGGTCTAACCTGTGTCTCTCTGGTCTAACCTGTGTGTCTCTGTGTGTTCAGTGATGGCTGGTCTAGCCTGTGTCTCTCTGTGTGTTCAGTGATGGCTGGTCTAACCTGTGTGTCTCTGGTCTAACCTGTGTGTCTCTCTGTGTGTTCAGTGATGGCGGGCTTCGTTTTGGGGAGATGGAGCGTGATTGTCAGATCGCTCACGGGGCGGCTCAGTTCCTGCGGGAGCGGTTGTTCGAGGCGTCCGACCCGTACCAGGTGCACGTGTGTAACCTGTGCGGCCTGATGGCCATCGCCAACACGCGCACACACACGTACGAGTGCCGAGGCTGCCGCAACAAAACACAGGTACGCATCAAAACATCACTATGCATCACACACCTGCTGTTATATCGCTTCCTGGGTCTGCACAGCCTGGGTCTGCACAGCCTGGGTCTGCACAGCCTGGGTCTGCACAGCCTGGGTCTGCACAGCCTGCTTTAATTGACTGTTTTGGCTTTTATATCTATTCTGTGCATTGATCTTTATTCTGTGGACTATTAAACATACAAAAAGAGTTCCTTCTCTTCTGATATGGGATTTTGAAAGCCCCTCTATGGAACTTTTAACTGTAGCAAAAAAAGCTTTAAACATTTCACAGCATTCTATTTTCTACAGTGACATTCCACCAAAAACATAAAAAAAAAAAAAAAAAAAAAATCCCTTTTGACAACTAGTATACTTTCAGTTTACTTTCTAAAGTTCATTTCAGTTGATTTATTTCAATCATATAGATAATCAGATCATCAAATATACAATGTAAAATTTGCATTTAAAGTGAAATATACACTACTACTACCTTTTTAATGGTCATAAAATAAATGATATGAAGTAAAAGATTTGCTCTTTAAAAAAAAACAATGAAGTAAAAACCCTTTTCATGTCTGGCATTTTATCGCTGTGATGATGATGATTATTACCTTTGCCCTATTGACTCAGCATTGGATTGAGTGCAGCAGTTGCCGGCTCCACACTCATCCAAATCACATATTGTGCTACTATCATGTCAAACATCAGATTGTATATATTTTTGTTAACCTCATGATGTCAGACATGTTAGCTGTGAAAACAGACGTTACAATGCTAAGATGTAAAGACTCTTGAACTGCTAAGAGGTATGAAAAGACCTGCTGGATCTACCAAGACCTGTATGGATGTTAATCTGCAGTAATGTATAGACACATGCACATGCACTTTGTAACACGCGCACACACACACACACACACACACACACACACACACACACACACACACACACACACACACACACACACAACATATACGCAACCTCTCACTCATCCATAACACGTACATACTCCTACACATACACACTCACACGCACACACTGATACACAACTTTGTAAATTGTTTATGGTTTTTCTATGCACTTTTAACCCATTGATACCTGATGCAGCATTTGTGTGTGTATCCCTGTCATGCGGTTCGCGGTCTTAAAGGCATACACACACAAATGAAGGATATACACGCAAATGCTGCATCAGGTATCAATGGGTTAATGTTCTTAATGCACTTTGTTTTAATGCACTTTGTTTCCGTGTTCATTAATTATATTTTGTCCCTCCCAAATAAACGAATAAAGTAAATTATAGTAATCTGTAGTACTGTAGTAAACTGTGGTCATGTATAGTTATCTGTAGTAATGTAATCTGTAGTAATGTGAGTCTCCTCTCTCCTTGTGTTGTCAGATCTCTCTGGTCCGCATGCCTTACGCCTGCAAGCTTCTGTTCCAGGAGCTGATGTCTATGAGTATCGCCCCACGCATGATGACCAGTTAAAACCAGTTCGGACCAGCTGGTTCCAGTTGGGCTGGTTCCAGTTGGGCTCGTCCAGCGGCTTCTGGGCCGGTTAGTGTTTTAGCAGCAACCCAAACTCTGGTGACTTTACAGAGCCATATCTGGCTCAACTGCCATAAAATGAAATGTTGAACATCTAGCTCTGTTGTGTTGAAGTTCTCTGTTCAGTGTTTCTACAACACAACTTTTTTCTTTTTTTCTTTTTTTTATATATAAAGTAGAATAAATCTTTGTTCATTGTCATTACTGTTTTTCCCCTGTGAAATATGCATCTAAGATGTGAAGTAATGTGTCAGCAGCACAGTTCTAGTGTTGCGGCCTGTCTTGGTAAATAAACGTTTCCACAGGATGTTCTCAGTCAGTTTTTCTTTATTAGTGATACACAGCACGTGTCCCATGAATCGCAGTGACTTAGTAATCCATACTTCCAAAGTGAAACCGTTGCATACAGACAGAATACACATTCCAAACTGAAAACACTGTTTTTTTTTACTATTAGTCAAGACACTTATGAGTCTGTACTTTATTCAAAAACACACAGATTTAAGCAGAAGAACATACTGTATACTGTAGCACCATTAGCATGTCTTGTGTCCACATTCACAAAGAGAATCAGAGACTCGACAAGCCGTTCTATAAAGTTCACTATACAATGCGGTTTGTTTAGGGAGAAGCCTGCAAATAGCAGCTATAGTGTTTGGTTTGCTGCCAGTTCAGATCTCAGATAGCCTGTTGAGCCCTGTCCAAGGGAAGCAAAAAGAGGCACTTTACAAGGTGCCAAAATCAAAATTTAAATTGCTTTTTTTTGTGTGAGTCCAAAAATAAGGAATTTCTTTCCATATATTTTTGCATTCACTTTAGTGACGAGGGCTTTTAGCCTAGCTGCAAGATCAAATCTGCTTTAGCCAACAGCTGGTTGTCTTTGTAAGAGTTTCAAGCAAGGTGCTAGCATTATGGTATGCTGAGACCGTTTTTAAACTTGAGTTTAAACAAAAAGGCGTAATTCACAAAAGACTACATAAAAAAAAAACTACATCAAAATGAAAATGTTTGGAAGAGTTAACATTGAGGCAGGGAGGGAGCTTGCTTTGACATCCAGAGACAACATCAGTGCTAGGAGTGGGAATGATTTCATTTTGGTCAAGTTCTGAGTGAAACTCTTGTGCTGAGTTTCCACCGGTGGCGTAGTGAATCTTTGTAGATGCACATTCCTTGGTGTCAGAAGGGAAATCAAGCGCTCCCAATCCTGCGTCCGCTCCTTACAGTTCATCATCCTTGGCCACTAGAAGGACAAATGACATTAGTAAATGGACACAGACGTGGTACATCTGCTAAAATGGACTTCCCAAATAATCCACATCAACTCTCATTCGGCTGGTAAAAAAAACCCATTGATACCTGATGCAGCATTTGTGTGTATATCCCTCATTTGTGTGTGTATCCCTTTAAGACCATGAACCGCGTTAACGCGGTTCGCGGTCTTAAAGGGATACACACACAAATGCTGCATCAGGTATCAATGGGATAAAGATGGCTGCAAAACCACACCACTTCACAGACTCCTTCACAGAGTCCTTTTTACCCATTCAAATTCACATGATTTTTTTTTGTTCAGACTTCAAAATGTTAACGTAGCTCAGAACATTACAGCTATTTATTATTATTATTAGCCGAAATGCCATCTGGACCTACAATCGATGAGCTCCAACTCCATTCTCGTGTCAATTGGACTGTAAACAATAACCGCGGCGCGCGGAAGTCTCAGCGCGGACATCCACTATAAAGTGGAACCCCGAAATATCGTCCGTCCGTCTGTCCCAGAGTCTTATTAGTCATCAGACTGATAGACTCTGGGTGCCCAGATTGCATGTTTGCTACCACACAGGTTACCCACTACCTTCTGAAAGGGGCACGGCTTGATGAGCTATTCAAGTCATTGGGTGACAATTCCTGTATGTTTTTCATATCGCAATATATATATCGCAGAACCAAAATATCTAAGTTGCAATGTCCGTTTTTTTCCAATATGGTGCAGCCCTACTTCAGAGTGTCCCCAGCAGACCCCAACAGCTCACAGGCACAGCAATCCAGGCAGGCGGCTCTAATAGATGCCCCAGCCTGCTAGCCCTTAGCAAAAAGAAGTATACTTCAAGTGTATTTTATTATGTAAACCTAAGTTATTGTACACTTGTATAAACTTCTTTTTGCTAAGGGAGGTCAGTGGATGCAAGCTTCTTTCTCCAGCGTTTAACTGTTCAGTCAGACACCAGAGCCCTGTACTACGAAACTAGTTTAACAGATCCGCGATAAGTCCCTTTGATCTGGTTTGACTGAACAGGATCAAAGCTATCTAGTTAACTGATACTACGACGCTGGTTTTTTACTAGGTAAGTGGACCTGGGATCTGCCTGTGCACGCGCACGTTTTTCGCTCGTGCACAGGCGCGCGTCCACGCGAAAGAGGTGCGGTAGCCAATCACATTATGAACAGCTGAGTTGATCCACGCCCACACCGATTTCCACACCCATTTCCTCGTTCCATGAAAGCGCAGTGCATGATCAGAGTTTTAGCGGATATTTAATGTATCCACGATTTAATGTCAGAATGAAAATCCGCGTTGGATAGTCTGCTGAAGGGCTGTCTAAAGCAGCAGCTTGTATTCACATCAGTCATTTGATTTACTTAGATCAGCGATTTCTGTCTGATACAGCTGCATACATTGATACAGCAGCAACAAATGTAATCTCAGTCTATACATTTCCACAATCTGTAAGCCTATTTAGACCATAGATTTAGAAACGCATGCTCAATGAATAATGATCTCTATCACTCATGTGTGTGGTTGCACTGATCGAATAATTCATATATAAAATAGCCTAGTATAAAGCCTAATAGCCTACTATAAAAGAGAAAACTGCTGAACTGAATTGAGACGATGCGGATTTTCTGGCATGTAGGAGAATATCACCCTCACTCCATTTGAGGGTCCATTCATGATATGCGCCGCGGTGATTAATAGTGATCATATTTCTCCACGCATCGTTGAGCTGTTAAGACATAAAGTGGTAAGTAGGCTTAATTTAATTATGTAGCCTACAGAGCCACAAATGTTTTTCTTGTTATATTCTCAGTTGACTGCAATCTATTTTTCATATGGCGATCTTATATGAACGGTGAGTGACTCCAGAGAGCCGATTATATGGGTCTGTCATGGATTTTGATCTTATCCTCTGAAGCTAACCTGGTCGCGACCAGGTTAGCTTTGCAGCGTCAGTTGCCATGGTGATTGAAAGTTAACTTGCTTTGTAGTACGGCTAAACCAGGTTTAAACTCAAACTTACTCGGATAAGGCATTAAACTAGCTTCGTAGTACAGGCTACTGGACAAGTGGAGATCAAACAAACAGTGATTCCATGCCAACACAGGTTTTATAGGGCAGTGCCACCAAGTCCATGTGTCTTAAAGAAATACCCGTCATTCCTCGTACATATGGAAGAGATACGGAGTGTCTCGACACGACAGAGAACGTGCTGCAGGTTCAGTTTGTACTGTGGATCTCTCACACTGAATCCAAAAAGCACTGGAGCATTGAGATGTTCTGAAGCCCACAACACGCACCAGCAATTCTATCAACAACATCTTCTCCACTCTGTTATTCTTTTTGACTTCTTTATCCTTTCATTGCTGCTGGTTGATCTCTTGGTGTTGATGTATCTCACTGTCTTTAGGACCTGATGCAGTCAGGGACCTTTGTTACTCAACTCAGCCTTCAGTTCGTGTTGAAACAGATCGTAATACTTTTAAGACTTGGGCTCATCTCGATGCCAGCGGGTATGAAACAGGAGTCCAGACCCAGGAGAGGCAAACCTCTCTTTGATGTTTTGTTTTGATTCGACCGGCGAGATTTCTGCCACCCGTGTTTGTTATTCAGACACAGGAGAGGAGAGAATCTGGGAGACAGAGAACCAATCAGAGGAGAGGAGGAGAGAGTCCGGGAGACAAGAGAGCCAATCAAAAGAGAGGAGAGTCCGGGAGACAGAGAGCCTATCCAGGGAAATGTGAAAACAAGCCTGCGGGGTCAGAGGGGGCACAGGGGGGATGTTGGGGGGGAGCGGGGGCGGTTTACCTGTAAATCACCTGTCTGACATTTGAGACAAAGAGCTGAGCTTTTGCTGCCTGGAGCCAAGCTTTCACGGGCTGACGATGTGTCAACGCTCACACAGGCAACACCCAGAGACACCGCAAGCAGCTAGGCTCAGCTAAAGACCCCACTGTGTGTGTGTGTGTGTGTGTGTGTGTGTGTGTGTGTGTGTGTGTGTGCACGCGCGTCTGCGTGTGCGTGTGTGTGTGTGTCCCGGGTGATGAGGGCTGACGCACTCCAGAACAGACATGTTGAGACGGAGTCAGTTCTGATGAGCTGAACTCACTCCCTGACGGTACACACGGACTGGTGCACGACAGTGTTGGGCAAGTTACTTTCGCTGCCCCAGAACCATCCCGAAAAATAATTTCAACCGCCTTGAAGTCAGTGTAAACAATCTAAAATTCTGAATGTTATTCTTTTCCTTTGTTATTGTCATCTGTAGTGGATATTTGCATAAAAACACAGTTTGATTAGGAAATGATTGTCTTTTTTAAATGTGCTTTGATTTAAAAAAAATTAACTCAATTTGTAACTTGAGTTAATTGACACAGTAACTGGTATAATATTACTGAAATCCTATAAGTAATAAGTTATATTACTGAGTTACTGCTAAAAGTAATATATTACATGTAATATATTACTTTTGTAATGAGTTACCCCCAACACTGGTGCACACACACACACATGCTGTGTTGTAAGTGCACACACACACACACACACACACACACACTGCCCTCATGTACTGTATGGTCGCCACGCCCCAACCTTGAGTTCTGAAACATGAAGCCAATCCATGGAAGTAACCAAACCTGCAGTTGCTCGAATGGCCACTTCAGACTGGTGGCAGAAGCGAGTCTTTCCCCATAGACCCCATGTTAAAATGCCCGACTTTACAGCAGAAATAAACATGGTTATAGCCTGGTTCAAATGGTTTTGGTCTCTAGAGCCAATTTCACCATTCATGACAACTCTGTGGGTTTATACAGTCTGCAAAGAGAAGGAAAATGACCCGACTTCTCACTTGATGTATGACCTCAGTAAACATTTTCCTCATCAGTTTCTGGTCTCAAGCTCTAGTTTCAAGTCTTCATCAAAACAGCATGATGTTCATTTAGTCAATGATGGTCCCATTTAGCGTAAACTAGACCCAAACTGGGGTACACGTACTCCTAGGGGTACGTGGAGGTACTACAGGGGGTACTTGAGAGAAGGGAAAATGGACAAATTTAATAACAAATCATGAAAATAAATGAAACGTTAAAATACATTTTCCAGGAGGGCGTCCGAGTAGTGTAGCGGTAGATTCCATGCCTACCAGCACGAGGGTCGCAGGTTCGCGCCCCCATGTTACCTCCAGCTTGGTTGGGCGTCCATACAGGCACGATTGGCTGTGTCTGCAGGTGGGAAGTCGGATTAAGCGTATGTGTCCTGGTCGCTGCACTAGCGCCTCCTCTGGTCGGTCGGGCGGAAGGGAACTGGTAGGAATAGCGTGATCCTCCCAGTCCCACGTGCTACATCTTGCTGGTGAAGCTCCCCAAAATGCTTGATTTTGAGATTCCCCCTTCCTTCCTCCTCCGTAACTGTCTGCTACCTAATGACAACTTTCCCCCCACATCACAATGGCATTTACGAAGTTTTTGCAATTCCCTGGGGGGACTGTATAGTTTTCTCTTGCCGTTTTCAAAGCAAAATGTTGTAGTAAAGGGGGTACTTGGAATCAGAAATCACAGAAAGGGGCGACTGAAGCCAAAACAGTTTGAGAACCACTGAAATGGACGACAAAGCTCCAGTGATGGAGCAGCAGTGATGCTGCAGCAGTGATGGTGTAGCAGTGAGGGAGCCGCTGTT
>NW_028152257.1:70000-75000 GCF_964638095.1 Poromitra crassiceps
ACATATTATATTATGAAAGAACTTCCCACTGAGGACCTGAAGGAGGACATATTATATTATGAAAGAACTTCCCACTGAGGACCTGAAGGAGGACACATATTATATTATGAAAGAACTTCCCACTGAGGACCTGAAGGAGGACATATTATTTTATGAAAGAACTTTCCACTGAGGACCTGAAGGAGGACACATATTATATTATGAAAGAACTTCCCACTGAGGACCTGAAGGAGGACACATATTATATTATGAAAGAACTTTCCACTGAGGACCTGAAGGAGGACATATATTATATTATGAAAGAACTTCCCACTGAGGACCTGAAGGAGGACACATATTATATTATGAAAGAACTTCCCACTGAGGACCTGAAGGAGGACATATTATATTATGAAAGAACTTCCCACTGAGGACCTGAAGGAGGACACATATTATATTATGAAAGAACCTCCCACTGAGGACCTGAAGGAGGACATATTATATTATGAAAGAACTTCCCACTGAGGACCTGAAGGAGGACATATTATATTATGAAAGAACTTCCCACTGAGGACCTGAAGGAGGACACATATTATATTATGAAAGAACTTCCCACTGAGGACCTAAAGGAGGACATATTATTTTATGAAAGAACTTTCCACTGAGGACCTGAAGGAGGACACATATTATATTATGAAAGAACTTCCCACTGAGGACCTGAAGGAGGACACATATTATATTATGAAAGAACTTTCCACTGAGGACCTGAAGGAGGACACATATTATATTATGAAAGAACTTCCCACTGAGGACCTGAAGGAGGACACATATTATATTATGAAAGAACTTCCCACTGAGGACCTGAAGGAGGACATATATTATATTATGAAAGAACTTCCCACTGAGGACCTGAAGGAGGACACATATTATATTATGAAAGAACTTCCCACTGAGGACCTGAAGGAGGACACATATTATATTATGAAAGAACTTTCCACTGAGGACCTGAAGGAGGACATATATTATATTATGAAAGAACTTCCCACTGAGGACCTGAAGGAGGACATATATTATATTATGAAAGAACTTCCCACTGAGGACCTGAAGGAGGACACATATTATATTATGAAAGAACTTTCCACTGAGGACCTGAAGGAGGACATATTATATTATGAAAGAACTTCCCACTGAGGACCTGAAGGAGGACACATATTATATTATGAAAGAACTTCCCACTGAGGACCTGAAGGAGGACACATATTATATTATGAAAGAACTTCCCACTGAGGACCTGAAGGAGGACACATATTATATTATGAAAGAACTTCCCACTGAGGACCTGAAGGAGGACACATATTATATTATGAAAGAACTTCCCACTGAGGACCTGAAGGAGGACACATATTATATTATGAAAGAACTTCCCACTGAGGACCTGAAGGAGGACATATATTATATTATGAAAGAACTTCCCACTGAGGACCTGAAGGAGGACATATTATATTATGAAAGAACTTCCCACTGAGGACCTGAAGGAGGACATATTATATTATGAAAGAACTTTCCACTGAGGACCTGAAGGAGGACACATATTATATTATGAAAGAACTTTCCACTGAGGACCTGAAGGAGGACACATATTATATTATGAAAGAACTTCCCACTGAGGACCTGAAGGAGGACACATATTATATTATGAAAGAACTTCCCACTGAGGACCTGAAGGAGGACATATATTATATTATGAAAGAACTTTCCACTGAGGACCTGAAGGAGGACATATATTATATCATGAAAGAACTTCCCACTGAGGACCTGAAGGAGGACACATATTATATTATGAAAGAACTTCCCACTGAGGACCTGAAGGAGGACATATATTATATCATGAAAGAACTTCCCACTGAGGACCTGAAGGAGGACACATATTATATTATGAAAGAACTTCCCACTGAGGACCTGAAGGAGGACATATATTATATTATGAAAGAACTTCCCACTGAGGACCTGAAGGAGGACATATATTATATTATGAAAGAACTTCCCACTGAGGACCTGAAGGAGGACACATTATATCATGAAAGAACTTCCCACTGAGGACCTGAAGGAGGACACATATTATATTATGAAAGAACTTGCACTGATAAGAAGTGAAAGCTAATAGGTCATTCCATTCCATTGCAGCATTAGCACGCAGCAGCAGATCCTCCACCATTTTGGCTTGAAGGAGACTACCGTCATGATGCTACATTAGCAAAACATCCTGCCTACAAAGTCCTGTACAAAAGTAGCTCTCCCTTCTTAGGCTCGTGCTCCAGGGAAGAGTTTGGGGGCGTGTTCACAAACTTATTTATGAAATAAATCTGCTTTTAGAACTCCAATAATGGTCTTCACTGATATTTTTGAATTAGTTCTCAAGTCATGACTGGAATGCATTTTTGTTGCTACTGTCTAAAAGTGAATTCATGATCAGCATCTGTATTAATGAATCATTAGCTAATGATTCATGAAGATATTATGTTGTGACTTTACTTGTTTGCGGCACGCAATTATTAATTAACCCTACATACATAATTATATTGTCACTTTACTTGTTGGGGCACACAACTATTAATTAATCATAACTACATACATCATTATGTAGTCACTTTACTTGGTGAGACACATCACTATTAACTCGTAGCCTACATATGTGGTTCTTGGTCTTGATATTGCTTGACAAGCCATACATACATCCAGTGTTTGAGGTCTGTGGGAGAGATGCACAGTGAATACAATGTCAGAGAATGGGTTTGAGCTGGTCTGGTTCCAGGCTAGTAGCTACCAACACGCCTAGCCTATCAGAGCACCAAAATCAGAATAGACTACAGCTGCTGAATTCGCCGTATGACATGATGACATAGGCCTAGCCTACTTAATTAATAGTAATTCATATATGACTCAGTCTGTTCATCAAACATACCTTTCATTAGTTGATGATGCGGTAAGCATCAATTAATGGCTTAATTCATCATGAAAAATCAGAAATAACGCGCTCAACTCCTTACTTATAGCCGGTTGTGTAAACTGGGTGCTGGATCCCTAAGACAAGTCTTATTTAAAAAAAAGGAAAAGGACAGCACTCCATCATGAGTCATACATTAACTCATGATGAATTACACATCAATTAATGTATATTAGTGCACCATTATTAATCGGTTTTCTTGAATAAAGTTTTCTAGAACATTTATAGTTTCAATCAACCATGGGCGTACAATTTTTTTTTTGGGGGGGTGACCAAACTCATGCCAACTCATGCGCTTAGCGTGCTCAACCTCTCCGGCTCGAGCCAATTTCTTGTCATCAGCGATGTCACTCGAACCATTGTGACATCACCGATGATGTCACAGTGTCCATGTGAATCTGGACGCGTGAAATATTTGGAGCTGATCGGAGCGACGGCGCGCTCTGCAACTCCGGACAGACACGCCTCCAATGACAGTAGTAAGATTATCATGTCACTTGTCATCGTTAACATCAGAGGCTATAATTGATGCAGTGCAGTTCTACCTGCAGGCTGTGTTTTCCCTCATTACATTGTGGAAGGTATTTATGTGACTGAATGACCTTTATAAATCACCTCCATTGCAGAAGAGGAAATATGTGGGAATGTTGTTACATGTTTGTTGAGGAGAATTTCAGGGCTTCACATTGGTTGAAATGGTTGGATTGCTGTCAGAGCCTCTCAGCCTGGCAGCACGCTGCGTCTTGCTCCAGCATCTTACACCAAATTGCACAATGTTGTTCCAACCCCTCTTCACCTTCATCACATTCTCTCTGAGCCACAGCTCAGTTTGTGAAAACACCTTCTCACACAGCAGAGATGTTCCGCTGACAGACAAGGATTCATCTGCTTCTGAGTATTATTTTATCTTCTTAACTCTCTCTCTCTCTCTCCACTCTGCTCTTCTGTTTCACTGCCTTTTTTTGCTCTCATCCTATTTCCCATTGCATAGAAGTGAATGGGAAAATGACCCTACTTCTCACTTGATTGATGACATCAGTAAACACTTTCCTAATGAGTTTGATGGTCTCAATCTCTAGTTTCTAGTCTTCTTCAATACATCATGAGGTTCATTTAGTCAATGATTTTCCCACTCAGAGTGAAATAGACGATAAAGCAGTGTTTTGGGGCATGAGTGACAGGTCGCCTGTCCAGTGATCGATTGCACAGCTCACCGATCACCAAAGCAGGAGGTACTGCAGATCTTCTCGTCCAACATGGTGACCCTCAAAATGACAGACAGAGTCCACAAAACAATGGGTGTCATCATGGTGTCATCATGGTGTCATCATGGTGTCTAGGTCTATGGATCTTCTCTGCTGTCAAACACTCCTGTCTTCCTCCAACATCTCATATCGCCTTCATTAGCCTGTGAGGCAGCTGGGGATCCGCGAGATCACAATCGCGCGAGTAATCCATCTCGTCACACTCCACGCTATTGGTTGAACTCTGCCCCAGCAGTGGGGCTGGACCAATCAGTAGGGTGGGAATTTCGTCATTTTATGGGCGTGGCCATCTGGCCTTCGGCATTGCAAAAGAAATGAGGGCACAAGGCCACATGCCAGGGCACAAAGGCCAGTGCTCCATTGACATCGTGAAGAGCGATTCTTTTCTCAAATGTGTGTTAAAATGAGCCAATGACACATCCTTTACATAGAGCAGCTTCATTAAACTGAGACCACTGATGCTTTTAAAGCAACTGACAGTAGCAGGCTGGTAGCAGGGCACTGCCAAGGTGACCTTCGGGATCTCAGGGCATCACAGCCAGAGGGAGGGGCAACGGAGGCCATGGCCTCTGTGTCATTCCCACCCTGCCAATCAGTCTCCAGAGGCGGCTACGAGAACAGAAGTGAGCCTGTGATAGACGGTGATAGACAGGTGGTTCATCCAATCACCTACCAGGTCTTTTTTTAACGTGCCAGCCCTTTTCCAAACAGTTTCCAAAGATGAGGTACCAGACTGGTTCTGTGTAACTAAC
>NW_028152257.1:77500-117500 GCF_964638095.1 Poromitra crassiceps
ACGTAATGCTGTCGACCGTGCCAGACGGCAGTTTTAAGGCGCTTAAAAAGAATTCCTTCAATGCTTGTTCGGGGTTGTCGGGATTGTTTTCTCGAATTCCGGTGAAGATGAGGTTGTGGCGCATGCTACGCATCTGAGTGTCCAGGACGGTCTCTGTTACCATTTTGTTTTGCAGAATGATTTGATCCATGTCCTCCTTGATCTTCCACATCATCAGCTCCATGCAGGCGCTGGCATCCTCGCTCGAGTCGTGGCCCCCTGCGTTGTCCTGGATGATGCGTTTGAGGTGGTCCGCCACAAGGTTCCTCAAGGCACGTTTGAAGGGCAAGCCACGGCGATGAGGGAACACGATCGCTGTGTCCACCACCCTACTGTGGATTAGCTTCAGAGCCAGAAGGTCGCTCTCCAGACTGTGTCCTATAAGGATGGATTCAGCGCTGAACATAGAGAGAAACAGCACCTGGACATCTCTCAAAGTCATAGTGGCATTCTTTAGGTCCTCTTCCGTCACCCCTGAAAACTGGGTGATGTAGTCGACCACTTCGCTCTCAGGTTTGACAAAGGTGTTGTAGATGACCTTCAGTTCGGAGTTGATGACCGTCACTCTGGTCAGCTCCAGGCCTTGCTTTGTGTAGCACATCTCACAGTCCAAGGCATAAACCCCTGCATTACCATCTGGTGCTAGAGGCTTACTCAAGGTCTTAACGTAGCCGTCTAACGTCTCTTTATGCCCGTCAGGCACATGCTGCTTGGAGACCTGGCAGCCTGGAGAGCCTAGAGCACCGGAGCAGCAGTTGTAGCTTCTCTCCCAGCCTCTGGTCACTTTATGTGAGCGGAAATGTCCCCAGTGATGCTTACATTCCTCCTTGCGCACACAACTTCCATTGACATTGACCTTATAGTTGGCACCACATCGACAGCATATCTTGGTGAATGGGTCCACAATGATCTTTGTCTCTGGCAGGTTGTGTATGACGGCACAGCCGGCGGCCTCGGGGTTGGCTCTGGGGTAGCCGTGCTCCTGGAGCTGCTGCTCTGTCATCAGGTACGCTTTCAGCATCCTGTACAGTGCAGCTCCAGTCACTTTCTCCTCCTGCTGTTTGATGGTGATGCTGGTGGGAGGCGGACTCACCAGAATCTCCTCACGGGACTGGGCCCTCCTGTTAGCAGCCATCCCCACAGGCAAGGAGGTGGAACTGCTCTTGATGCAGAGCTTGTTGAGAGTGTTGAGCGCTAGTTTGAGGTAGATGGTCTTGCTGCTACTGCGCTCATACACCACCCTCTCCTCTTCGAGTGCCATTTGGAAGGCAACGTCCTCTGAGCAGAATTTGACAAATTCATCTATGAAGGTGTTGAGGTAGTGCTGGCGGATGTGGGTTGGCACTTTGGCCCCAAACTCAGTCGGGATGACAGGGCGCTTCATCAAAGTGCTCATCATGGAGAACACTATTATCTATGTTCAGGTGAGGGAGTGGTGAAAGAGGTGGTGCAGAGTATTGTAGTACCGGTGTGCAGGGTACTTGAATCTCTGGAAGTTGGCTCTTAGGTTGTGCGGGGACTTAGCTAAAAGGCAAAAATGTGATGGAATGTGCATTAACAATGCTTCTATAGCACCAGCAGGAGAGGATTTATGACATCACTGATGATGTCACAATACATGAGTAGGGAGGGATTTATGTCACAATGGAAGAAGAAAGTGTGAGAGGCAGCAATGTGCCGCAAGGCATCCAGTCTGCCGGAAAGCCATTAGAAGTAAGCAAGTGATATCATCAGTGAGCAATGTCATCATTGAGCAATTTAATCAGTGATGATGTCATCGGTGATGTCACTGTTCCGATCGCTTCCAAAATTAGCAGAAT
Source organism: Poromitra crassiceps (assembly GCF_964638095.1). NCBI lineage: Eukaryota > Metazoa > Chordata > Actinopteri > Beryciformes > Melamphaidae > Poromitra > Poromitra crassiceps. The sequence continues at coordinate 79,360 of NW_028152257.1, forward strand.
TTGCCAAAAAAAAAGCCCATAAGGGGCGCTACAGCAATATTTTTTGTAGACGAATCACAGCTCTGCACTGATGATCTTACTGTTTTTCACGCTTCAAAGTTAATGTGATGTGTTTTCTGAAGCACACACTCAGACGTTACATACACACACTCACTCACACACACACACACACACACACACAGATGACATGAAGCACATGAAAGCGCAAAGGAAATTGAGTCTGTATCGAGGTAAAATGTTGGTGGACATGTTGAAACATAAACACCCAGACACAGCTAAGTACGATTAGTTAGGCAATCACTGAAATTGAATATGATCCATAAAGTGTCTGCTTTGCTGCATAACGGGTGATCTTCATTCATCGTTCTTTACCAACCATTTTCCAAGCTTGCCGGCTTCGGTGCGAGCGAGCGGAAGTGACGTGGCATATGGGGGGGGGGGGGGGGGGGGTGTGTGGTTTCACCTAAACTGGGTTGTCAAGTCACTGATGATGTCATGAATGACTGATGATGTCACAGACTGTGATGAGGTCATAAATCACCAATGATGCCATTCAGTTCCAGACGGCTCAACATGGTGACCAGGTCACTATGGTAGTGATGTCTATCACTGATGATGTCATAATGTGGAGGGAGTGTATTCTGCGTTCACACTCAAGAACTTGTGACGTCACCAGTGTTGTCACTCGAGCAATTGTGATGTCATCAGATGTCACCATCGTATATCACTGATGATGTCATAATGTGGAGGGAGTGTATTCTACATTCACACTCAAGAACCTGTGATGTCACCAGTGTTGTCACACGAGCAATCCCCAGCGAATAGCCATAATGTTAACACGTTACAAATCCTGACCAACATGTGTGTTGAATTTAACTAGCTGTCAGAAAACGGACAGAATTACTGGCGGATAACGTTAGATTCGTGTGGGCTCAGTTTTGAACCTGACATTGCGTTAAGGTAAGGAGACAGAAACAGTAGCAGCGGCAGCCTGTGTAATGGAGCGACTTCATGGAAACAGGCGAGTTGAATTCACAGTTGAAGACTTGTAACGTTTCTCACATTGGTCACATTGGATGCGTTTGGCGGTGGGGGTGCAAAACTCGGCATAACACCTGGACACTTGCGGAAGGCGGACTGCTATCGTCCCTACAGGGACCTAGTTGCCCTAGTTGCACTTAATATTTTTTTATTTCATGTTTTTAGGCATTGTGTGTTACTACATTGTTTTTTTGTTTATTTCATGTTTTCAGGCATTGTGTATTACTGCAATGTTTTTTGTGAAATACATTATTGAATGAATGACTAAGATAAAAATGTGGGTCCTGAAGCTAGACCAGTTGAGAACAATTGTTCTAGATGAACAGCCATGTCTCTCCCCGCTGTTATTAGGAGAGTAACTGACCTTATTTTCATAGTCCCTCCGCCAAAAAGTGGTAAATGTGTATCCTAGCGTCTATATGAATAAAGTCCATTGCTTTCTCTGGATCTTCAAATGTGTGCAGTCCATTGGCTGTTGTCCACCATCAACACTGCAGGATACATACAGCATGGCAAGCTTCATCCTGCGTTCATGGAGAGCTGGCCTGCGTCTCTCTGGAGTAGTCCTCTCTGGAGTAGTCCTCTCTGGAGTAGTCCGGGAAGATAAGCGCACCTGTTTACCCTCCAAAGTGACTCACTTCTTGTCCCTGGCCACTTGGAGGATGCGTTCCATCTTGGAACCAGAGGAAGCGCGAGACGATGGTCCTGGGTCGCCCGTTAGTAACGTTAGCAGCTCCGGTGCGGGCTGCGGGTCCATCTCAAAACCACCCGGCTGAGGGGATAATGCCAAGCGATGATGTTCTTCTCTTCCCCCTCGTGTATGTCTGCCTACAAAGCGCAGGTTGTTGCGTCTTGCTCTGTCCTGAGCTAGTCGGTCCTCCACAGCAGACAGCTGGCACTTTGTAACGGGAGGGTTCTTGTTTAACTGGGCTTGAGCTTCTTGTTTGGCATCCTCCAACATCCCCAGTCTCCTCTCCACCTTCGTCATTCATCTCAGGACTGCGGCAAGTTTCTCTTCTGTTGAGGCCGTCAATTTCTTCATCTCTACAAGCATTTCAAATAGCGTGTTGGTTATCTCTGGCGAGGAGGCCTCGTGTCTGTCGCTGTCCATAACGTTAGCAGGTCTTGGTGCCGTCAACCTCAAAACCCGTTTCTTGACCTTTTGCCGTCTTATCCTTATCCGACATTCTTCACTTTTATAAATGTATGAAAGCAGTGGAAAGCATAATTTATAAACGTATGAAAGCAGTGGAAAGCATAATTGACTAATTTGAAAATAAGTAAAGGATATTTATGCGAGTCACCAGGAGCAAGATTTTCAGGCTGCCATCTTAATCCACTTCTGTCCATGTCCTCCTCGATCTTCCATATCATCAGCTCCATGCAGGCAATGGCATCCTCGCTCGAGTCGTGGCCCCCCGCGTTGTCCTGGATGATGCGTTTGAGGTGGTCCGCCACAAGGTTCCTCAAGGCACGTTTGAAGGGCAAGCCGCGGCGATGAGGGAACACGATCGCTGTGTCCACCACCCTACTGTGGATTAGCTTCAGAGCCAGAAGGTCGCTCTCCAGACTGTGTCCTATAAGGATGGATTCAGCGCTGAACATAGAGAGAAACAGCACCTGGACATCTCTCAAAGTCATAGTGGCATTCTTTAGGTCCTCTTCCGTCACCCCTGAAAACTGGGTGATGTAGTCGACCACTTCGCTCTCAGGTTTGACAAACGTGTTGTAGATGACCTTCAGTTCGGAGTTGATGACCGTCACTCTGGTCAGCTCCAGGCCCTGCTTTGTGTAGCACATCTCACAGTCCACGGCATAAACCCCTGCATTACCATCTGGTGCTAGAGGCTTACTCAAGGTCTTAACGTAGCCGTCTAACGTCTCTTTACGCCTGTCAGGCACATGCTGCTTGGAGACCTGGCAGCCTGGAGAGCCTAGAGCACCGGAGCAGCAGTTGTAGCTTGTCTCCCAGCCTCTGGTCACTTTATGTGTGCGGAAATGTCCCCAGTGATGCTTACATTCCTCCTTGCGCACACAACTTCCATTGACATTGACCTTATAGTTGGCACCACATCGACAGCATATCTTGGTGAATGGGTCCACAATGATCTTTGTCTCTGGCAGGTTGTGTATGACGGCACAGCCGGCGGCCTCTGGGTTGGCTCTGGGGTAGCCGTGCTCCTGGAGCTGCTGCTCTGTCATCAGGTACGCTTTCAGCATCCTGTACAGTGCAGCTCCAGTCAGCTTCTCCTGCCGCTGTTTCACAGTGATGCTGGTGGCAGCCAGACGATTCGCAAGAAGCTCCTCACGGGACTGGGCCCTCCTGTTAGCAGCCATCCCCACAGGCAAGGAAGTGGAACTGCTCTTGATGCGGAGCTTGTTGAGAGTGTTTACCACTATGTTGAGGTAGATGGTCTTGCTGCTACTGCGCTCATACACCACCCTCTCCTCTTCTAGTGCCATTTGGAAGGCAACGTCCTCTGAGCAGAATTTGACAAATTCATCTATGAAGGTGTTGAGGTAGTGCTGGCGGATGTGGGTTGGCACTTTGGCCCCAAACTCAGTCGGGATGACAGGGCGCTTCATCAAAGTGCTCATCATGGAGAACACTATTATCTACGTATGTTCAGGTGAGGGAGCAGAAAGAAAGGCGGGTGCAGACTATTGTAGTACCGGTGTGCAGGGTAGCTTAGATCAAATCCGCCTTAACAGTGCTTCTATACCACCAGCAGGAGAGGATTTATGACATCACTGATGATGTCACAATGCATGAGTAGGGAGGGATTATGTCACAATGGTGGAAGAAACAATTCTATGCATTCTATGCAAGTGATATCATCGTGATGTCATCAGTAAGCAATGTCATCAGGGATGATGTCATCGGTGATGATGTCATCGGTGATGTCACTGTTGACAGTCGTCAATAGTGACATCATCATTGATGTCATAAATCACAGATGATCTTTGATTTTATGATTTTGACTACTACTGTAATAGAGTGCCGCAGGGATGACATATTTTTGTAGGTTTAACCAGAAATCGCCACCATTTTGGTTCATCAGGGGAAACGTCTGTGGCATTGGTTCTCAAATGGGGGTCCCAGGGGTCCGTGGCACTATGCAAGGGGGTCCGCGAAAAGTTTCCAGGAAAATAAAAATATTTTATGCTTTAAAGGGCATGGTGCAGGTTGGAGACCACATTGCATTAACACATTCACTGCCAACAGTTTTTTTTACTGTAGGTAGCTTCTGCCAAGGTTTTTTTTGAGGATTCTGGCTCATATTTCAAGAGCCGAGGATTATTTTCTGCTAGGACTTTGTGAACACAAAATATCTCAAAAGAACTAATAGAATGTGTGCTTTCTCTGTCTAAAAGAGTTTGTTTGTAGAGTTAGTAGTTATGTAGACATTAGCAGTTGAATACAGCATGGTTTCAGCGTCTGAAAAGGAAAGCTGAGATAAATGCCTTTTTGTGAAATTCGAACAGTCACTTTAACCATTTATTTTTGGCATCAGTAAGACATCAGACATCTAAACAATAGTTCTGAACAGTAATTTCCTCCATAACAGCACCCCCACCCCCCTCTCCTTCAAACTCCTCCTTCCGTGGGTGTGTCTCTGGTGGCTTTGCAGCGTTTGTCACAAGCAAGTTTCTGCTGCCTGTCTGTGCTGCCTGGCTGCTGGCGGCCCCTCGTCGGGCGAGTCTGGATGGGGCTCGCTCGTTTCTTGGGGTTTCGTTTGAGAGCTTTCATGAAGCTTTGTGCGATTCTGGGCTTTATGCTGCGTGTTTCAAAGTGTGTTGCACCCAGTCTATTTTTGGAACCCCCCACCGTTGTGCGCCACCGTTGTGCGCCAGCGCGAAAGCGTTTTCGCCAAACCATTCTACAGTATGAGAATGGTTTCCTCACGCTTTTCCCTGCAGTTTTGGCTCGGCTTTCTCTAGTCTGGAGAGCACTGTCGCCACTTAGTTTGTCGGTGGAATGGGTTGTACACGTTCGGTGGCTCCCATATTTTTATAGGAGATGTAAAAGGGTTTGATCCACGTCCCACCGTCAAATTTTTTTTTTTTTTTTTTTGACGAGTTAACTCGTCCACGGCAGTCAACCGTTGGATTTTTTTTGACGAGTTAACTCGTCCACGGCAGTGAACGTGTTAATATGTGGAAGGGGTTTTGCAATGGGATTTGGGGGAAAAAAACTTTTTTTCAATCACACATAGCTGCGTTTAGACTAGTTTTTGTAACCAGCAGGGGGCACTGGTCCATTTCATGGAACTACCTTTTGTGATGTCACAGGGATGCAAAATAGTCACCTTTAGGTGACACTCACATTTTTCAGCCCAAAATATGAGGATTTCTGAGTGGTTTTATGTCTGCCCTGTCACCTTTTTTCACTCTCCATGACTTTGCATCCCTGTGTCAGCCCCAGCAGAACATTCTCCTCTTGTGATGTCACTCCTGTTGTTATGTCACACGCCCATTCATAAAATGCCACCTTTTCCTCCACATTTATACCCTGGGGGTCTGTGGGGGGGGGGGGGGGGGGGGGGGATCCTTGTCTTTTTGGAGTGTTTTCACTGTAATCATGAGCCCAAAATGTCAATTCAGATTTTTTTTAACCTGCACCATGCTCTTTAAATCTCAAAATGGTTCATGGATTACATTCTAATCTAACAACCCTATCAATTTAAAAGTCAAGCATGTTACCGTGGAAACAAAGCTTAGCCCAAAATCACAAATCAGAATGAGGGGGTCCGCGGTATATTTTATATCTTCTAAGGGGTCCTTGGCTGAAAAACATTTGAGAACCTCTGGTCTATGGGGTTTAAGAATAGGGATTTCACTTAAATACATAAAATAAGGTCTGTGGTTTACAAGTTTATGGGAAATACAAATTTGGGTTCAGCAGGATAATCTTCACGAACGTTTTCACTTTTATAGGCACTTTTTTAGGCACTTTTATGCCTTTTGAAGCGTTTTCTAAAAAACGCATAAAGAAAACACATTTACATTCCAAAAGTCATAAAAGTTATTCAAGTTTGTGAAGAATAAATTCCTGCTAAACCCAAATTCGCATTCCCATAAACTTTTGTTAACCACAGACCTCATTTATGCTTTCAAGTGAAATCCCCATTCTAAAACCTTATTCACTTTTCCTCTTACGAGTATACTTCTGGACTCATTCCTGCGGTTCTCTATAATTGGGAGCATGTCAGTCTGTCTGGATTTGTTCCGATCGCCTCCAAAATTTGCAGAAACACGACTGTTCAGGGGTCTGGAACAAGTTTAGTGCGACAATATAGTTCTATGGCCCCACGAAAAAAGTAGCCAGGTCACTGATGATGTCATGAATGAGTGATGGTGTCACAGACTGTGATGAGGTCATACTGTAGATGGCTCAACCTGGTGGCCAGGACACTACGATAGTGAGGTCATATATCACAGATGATGTCATAATGTGGAGCAAAACTACTGCCCTGGCCTATAGTTTTTTTTTTTATGAAACTATAATGTGTTAGTAACATGGCATCGCCTAATCATCTTTTAATGGAATGTGTCTACTTTCTGACCGAACCATCTACCACAAACTTGAGCTGTTGAAAGATTCTGTCTGTTTGTTCGGAGTTTCAAGGCGCACCGTTGCGCCGATCGCCTCGCCAAAACACTTCAGGGGTCTGGAATATGTCTGTTGCTTCACCCCTTTGGAGCATGCTGACAGATTTTCGATGCAAGTCAAAAGTCTGTCTCGAGAGATTACTTAAGTGACAGGCCTAAAGTCATGTCATGAATCAGTGAGGTCTTTGGCAATATTTGGGCTAAAAACCAAAGTTTAGAGCCTGTACGTGTCTTGTTTATTTACAAAATTCATACCCGCACTCATTGTTTTGAATGGTGAGTTTGCCCCGCTTCCGGACCCCGTGCTGCCCCCTTTTTTGCTCCGTTGACAGCAGCTTGATGTTGGCGCAGTGATTCAGGTAGTACTGCAATGAGCCACAGAAGGGAGATAAGTATTTCTTGGGCTTCCCCTGTGTTGCCTCTACTACCGTAGCTCTCTCTGATCTTTCCTTCTGTACATTACCATTAAGTACTGTATAGTGGTTGTCTTCTGCGACTTGTAGTCAGTGCGCCTGTCTCCACATGGGGGCGTGCTTCTCTTTTGTGAAGTTGTTACAGCAATGACTCCCATCCACCTGTACACGTTGGTTTCAAGTTGGTTTTCTGGTTCTTCTGAGGAAAGAGGCCTGCTTCCTACTTCTTGTTTGCACTTCTGGTTCTGGAGCTCTGGATCTTCTCTGTGTAGTGACTGTGGAGATGTTGGAGGGAGAATTCTCTGGACACTGAACTCAATCCTTTCTCCTGCAGGACGGACAAGGCCTCCAGTGGCAGCTCCAGCAGCCCCCTGTCTGCCAGCAACACCACACACTCCCCTGGCCCCACAGGAGAGCTGACAGATGATATAACTGAACCTCCCTTTTCTTTCTTCTTTTGGGATTTGGTCGTCTCGGGGACCGATGCTGATGGAGCCGAGTGCCTGAAGCAAGAGAAGTCAAACTGTGTGAGAATTGGATGCAGATAGTCTTCCATATCTTGCACAATTTCTCTGAAGTGAGATGCTACATTTTCTTCTGCGATGCTTCTGACAGGGAGATCTTGTCGCTCCTTGGGGGCGTTGCAACAGGCTTCCTTGAGGGCGGCATGTCTAGTTTCCTGCCCGAAGGTCAGAGTCCGCTCCCGAAGTGCCAGCAGAGCCCTCGGGCTGACTGAAACCTTGGCCACCCTGCAGCATATCAGTGTAACCTTCGCTTTCTTATTTTCTGGTTTGGCTTTCTGATAGAAGGCGCCATACAGTTCTGACCCATCCACAGTATGCTGAAGTAGCAGGATCTTCATGTTGAGCGGCAGCTCTCCAAGGATGTTTAAGTGGTTGGGATTGATGGTCAGGTCCTTGTAGAAGCTGTTGAGGGAGTCCTCTGTAGTGCTGGGCCCCTCCTCCTGCAAGAGGAGCAGAGCCGAGAGCTGGGACACGCTGGTGTCGGCGCAGGCGCAACTAAGGACCTCAGCCATCATAGCAGCGCTGCAGCAGCTCTGGAACAGGCCTAGATATTGGCCGGCCGCCACAGGGTCAAACTGGCCGTGACACTCCAGCATGTTGAGGCATGCATCGGCCAAGATGGAGGAGGGCAGCTTGTGTTGGAGACATAGGGCGATGGCCTGACCCAACGTCTCATTGGCTTTGGCAAACAGCTGCTGGGCCCCACACCTCCTCCGCTGCAGCTCAGCACTTTTGGCAGAGCTTGTCCTGGGCTCTGTTCTGCTTGATTCTGCTTGAGTCTCTCTTCCTAAATCCTCCTCCACAGGAACGGCTTTGGGGTCAGTCCAGGCCTCCTCCTCCTGGTTGTGTCTGTCCCAGAATGTGGAGGGATAAAGGGGGTCCTTCTGCACAGCCAGCAGCCTCAGGCACTTTCCCATAAGGCCCAAGCAGCGAGCTCTCGTCTCCACATTGTCCAGGGAGCGAAGGCTCACAGCAGCCAGCTGGCCTAGTGCTGCCTGCCCCAAGGTCCTGCCTACACACACCCATTCCTGTTGTGTAGAGTTGGGGTCAGGCATGCAGCGTGTAAACTCCTCCAGTGCCGTCTCAACAGAGCTCCTCCTGTCACAGACCAGAGCCTGGCTCTTCTCCTCAGCACACAGCTGCTCCAGCATGGCCAGGGAAAAGTCTGCCAGGGACAGCCGAAGGCGAGGCAGCCTTTGCATGATTTCCAGTGACGGCCCATAACTGTCTCCCTGCGGCGGCAGCAGGTTCTGCACATCCAGTACCAAATGTTCCAGCACTGTGACAGCTAGCTGCATTTGGGAGTATGCATCCAACAGGTAGCGCTGTTTCCCCTCTATATAGGTACTATGGCTGGCTAAGATTCTCAGGCCCTGTGCATACTCCATGTGGGCCTCTGCTGCTTGTTCTCTATAGTCAAGTTTAATGAATCCACTGGCACACTCTCTGAGTGTATGACAGGCAGCCATTAACCTCTGGAATGCCTGGGTGCAGAGTTTCTCTCCAGGTTCACCGCCAGCAATAGCATGTATACATTCCACTGCACCTCTCATCTCTAGTGACATGATCAAGAACCTGAGCTCTGGGACTCGGTTTAGTTGCTGCTCCTGAACAAGCTTCAGAGCCCCACAGCCTTGTTTTACAATTTGATCAATCTTGGTATGTGCATCCTGGTCTCTCTGGCCTGCTGCAGCTCTGATCATGGTGACAGTGAGCTGGTACCAGAACTCCTCATCCCCACCTAGGGCCTGGGCCCTGTCCAGCAGCCCCAGGGCCTGGGCATGCTGCTGCTCTTCACAGGTCAGAATGGCCAGACTGAGTAAACTCCTTGCCATGGCTATCTGGTCTCCTAGTTCCGTTGCCACCAAGTGGGCACCTGCCAGCAGCTGCCTGGCCGGTTGATAGAGCCCCATGTGGAGGCACACCTCTACTTTGTCCAGCCAAATATCCTGAGCACATACATCTGCACTCTGTCGCCCAGACCAAGCCTTGTCATCCACCTCAGATTTCTGATTGAAAGTCTTGTGAGAGCTCCTCCCCTCCTGTACGAGAGCAATGGCTTTGTGGCACCCTATTTGTTCTTGTTCTGGGATGCAAATGAGATCCAGGAGCTCCTCACAATATGGTGAATATGTCTCCACACCCAACTGGCGACAGATCCTCACAATTTTGAGACGGTAGAGGTCAGAGAGGCTCCTCCTGTCCAGAAGATCAGCAATAGTCTCAGCAAGGTGCATTATGGGCAGGGTGAGGTGGGTGAGGGAGAGTGAGTGGAGCTTATTTGCCAGTAGGTTGAGATAGAACGGGCTCTGTTTGGTGATGCTGTGTGTGTTGATACAGTAGGGGCTGCTGTTGGTTTTGAATGTGTACCTGGCCTGCTCAGAACAGCTGTAGCGGGCCCAGTCTTCTGTTGTGCTCGGAACTACCTCATCATGGAACTGGCGTTTAGGTTTCTCCTCTTTGGCTTTTTTGCCTTTGCCATTGTCTTTGTCTGTGGCCGGGGAAGGTGACTGTGCCTCGTTGGCCTCTTTGCCCTCTTTGGCCACCGTTGCCATGGACACCTGCCATGTCTGCAGGACAAATGTGTAGGCTCTGAGTAAGTTGAGCTGGTGCTGGGGTGAAGTCCTGTCTGCCATGACAGCAAGCAGGGTGTGTGCTCTCATGAGGCCGTCCAGACGCCTCACCTCCCGCAGCTTCAACAGACATGGCGTGAATAAAAACCTCTGCACTCCTATGGGGTACTCACTTTTCACTGGGATCATACCCCTCTCTTTGGACTGGCCTGCCGCTTCCTCTGCCTGTTCAGTGTCAATGTGTATAAGGATGTCTATGGCCCATTGCATTTGGTGTTGTGCATCAGCTTTGGGGAAGTTCTGACAGTACAGCCACTCTCCAAACTCCAACAGAAAGCCCACCTTCTGCCACTGAGTCTCTGCACTAAACAGAGAGGTGATGGACTTCTGGTAGGAGGTTAGCTGTTGAATTATATTGCCAGCACACAGCGCCACCCGGTGCAACATGAGTGAACAGCAAAGCTCTCCTTCATCTTTGAACCTCTGCATGTCCATCTGCACACTCTGCCCCAGCCGAGCTCGTACCAATACGCGGTGTTTAAGGAGGGGCAGCTGGTGTTGGGTTTTGGGCATATCTCTGATGGCTTTGTCCAGCAGCTGCAGAGAAGTTTTCCAGTCTGCTCTGTCAGCATGGATGTAGAACAACAGACTGTAAATGGCTGCTCTCAGGGTCAGATCATCTTCATTTGATGCTTTGGGGTCAGAACTCCCAAGATTCAGCATAGTCAAGGCTGCCAAGCCCTTCACTTTGTCCTGTTTATTTGCATGTGTGGTGTTGGTGTGGGCCAGGGCCTTCAGGATCTTCTCTAGGGGGTCTTGGAGCTGCAGTCTCTCTACTGGGGTCTGTGTCAGAGGCAGGCAGGTGTTCCAGTAGTGCTTGGCAGCAGCCATACACAACACTGGGTTCCCAGCCTTCTCTGCATAGCTAACACTGGACAGGAGCAAATTCATAGCTTCTTGGTAACTTTGTGGATTGCCATTGGACTCGTGGATCAAGCTCAACCCCCTCAAACAAGCGGTACTGCTCAGCATCTCATTCACTGCTGACGGGCCATACAAAAGACAAGGCATGGTGTTGAGGCTCTGAGCTGCTGCGCTTTCCAGCTGCAGAGCACTCTCCGTGCAGGATAAGACCAAGCCGTGGTTCTTGGTATGGTAGCACAAGGCAGCCAACTGGTTCCACACCTGCAAGTTCACCACTGCATCAGTCCAGCTGCACTCAGATGCCATGGACACCAGCGTGGAGAGACCGGGAACCATGAACTCCATCTGCTTCGGGTTGCTGTTGCACTGGATCATCTCAATACCGACAAGCACGCTTGTCATGGCTAACACACACCGATTCTTCCAATCATCATCTAACCCTATCTCCATCTTTGGGCCAATCTGCAGACGCAGGAGCCTCTTGATCTGCACCCATGTGGCCACCACCTGTTTCCTTGCTGCGATGGGGACATTCACCCCTGGGATGGTGCCGTTGGAGAGGCGAAGGGCGTAGTTGCACAGCTCCATTGCACCTGGGTCAACGGGAACGCTGCTACTCTTCACTTCCTTCACTTTCCCTGCTCTGTTTTTGGCCTTGTCCTCTGGCACTGCGTTGGTGTTGTCTGTCAACAGAGGTTGGATTAACCCCCGGGCGACAGTGTCACACAGCAGCACGGACAGAGTGCGATCCCCAGTGTTCTCTGACTTTCTGAGTGTCTCCACCAGCTTCTGGAAGGTGGGCAGGAGGCGCTGGTGCTCTCCAGCTGCCAGCAGGTGGCTGTTGTAGTTCCACAGGTACACGGCTGTATTGGCTACCACCCACGGCTCGCTGATCTCTGCTCCCAGCTCTGCTGCCCGCTGGAAGCTGGAGGTGGCATAGGAAGACAGCTCCTGGATCCACTCTCTGTAGACAGTCCAGTGTGGATCATCTTCAGAGACATGAACCCCACTCTCCTCTGGCAGGACGGCATAGCCATTGAGCTGTACCCCCTCCGTTCGCAGCTTATGGATGGTGGCCTCAGCATTGATGAAGCAGATTTCAACTAAGAGGTGCAACAAGTCCTTTACAGCACTTTGGGTTACTTTGCAACCATGAAGCCCTTCTGCATGGCTCTCTTCCTCTACCCATTCACCTTTGTCTGTCTTTGTAATCTTCCATCTCCCATTATCGTAAAGCAAGCAGAATCGACATGCAGCTCGGCACACATCCCAAACCTCCTGCTTCCTGGCTGTCTTCACCAGTGCTGCCCACAACTTCACCCTCTCTGTGTTGTTGGTGTCATCTTCTTGTCTGTCCAAGTGTTCCTTTGCACTCTCTACAGATGTAGAGTGGTGGTGAGCCTTAGCAGAAAGCTGAGCCACTGGTCCAGAGCCAAGACTGTCTATGGGAATTTTGGAGGTGTTGTCTGCATCCAGGACCATCTGGAAAGCATCGGGAGCCAAGAGGAGTCCCACGTTGACCAGCATGGCACGGTGATCTGTCATCTCTTGGGTCTGCATTTCCCTGGCTTTTTGCAAAAGCATAGCAGCCTTATCCTCGTTCCTGGCGGGGGGTTGGTAGATGGTCGCTCTGAGCCGCAGGAGGTGGAGAGCTGAGGAAAGGCGCTCTCGGTGCGTCCCCTGATCCAGCAGCATGGCTTTCTCAAGATGTGCCAAAGAAGCCTCCAGGCACCCCTCCTCTTCTTCAATCACTGCCAGCTCTGAGTGGGCCTGACAGCGCGTCTCCAACAACATGCTTTGTATGTCTTCCAGGACTTGGGCCACCCTGAGCAGTGGTGCCTTGATGCGTCTCCTAAGGTTCTGCTGCAGGAGCGGCAGGCAGAAGCTCCACTGGGTAGCACACACTGCCTGCATGGCCCGAGGGTCCGCATCTCTCACTGCACTCTGGAGCCACTGATCCAGCTTGCCTATCTCCTTCAACCGGGCCTCCACACAGGCTTTGGAATAGTCATTCTTCTTCCCTTCTTTCTTCAGGAGGTTGAATTCACATTGAACACTTTCCATTATTATGCATTGGCCAACGGTGGCTTCTCCTGCCAACTGAAGCTCTTTCAAACAGTCAGCAGCCACTTCCTGATGCTTCACTTGCAAGGCCAGCAGAGCCAACTCCAGAAGTAAGGGGGCTCTGTCAACCGGAGACATGGGTGTTGTTGGGCTCTGATGAGGGCTGGAGGTTCGGGGAGCAGCGGATATGCCAGGAGATACCATGAGATTGAAAATCTCCTTCAGCTTGGCAGGATAATCCTTCTCCAGCTCATCATGCTTCCTTTCTTCTATCCTGTTTTTAAGTTCCTGTATTTTCTGAATAGCTATTAAGACGGCACTCTGCTCTGTCATTTTAAGCAGGCCACTATCTAACAGCTTGTGTTGTACTAGTAGGGTAAAGAGTTTTGGATACAGATGAGGGGTGTGCTTCTTAATGAATTTTGCTGTAACTTTGGCAAAACTGCAAGCATCTTCCATTTTCCCTGAGTCCACAAGGCACTCAACCAAGTGCATCATGAGTTCAGCCCTCCAGCTGTGGTCCTGCTCTGCCACCTCCTCCAGACCTCGGAGCACCTGCCTGAGGGAGTGAACCAGGTGGAGGCGCCGCCCGGGCTGCAGGAGAGGACGCACTGTCTGGAAGTACAGCACAGACGCATTGAACACCAAAAAGTGGTATCTTGGTTTGTCCTTTGAGACCTCAATTGCTTTCAGAAAACACAGCACGGCCTTTTCAAATTCTTCCACACTACCAGTGGCTGACGGAGACTCCAGCTGGCCCAGACAGAGGTAGGCTCGACAGAAGAATTGATTATTCTGCGGTTTCCCTTCAAAGTATATCTTTAGACACGCTTTGCCGATCTCCAAACAACCCAGCTGTAGAGCTTCCTCCGCACACAGGACGTACAACTCTTTGGCAAAGCATGGGGTTTGTCTGCTTGTTCCAGCTGCTGTTGCCTCTCTCATGATCATGTTGTAGGCTGTCAGCAGAGCAGCGGTGTCTTTTTGCTCCTTTGCCTTGGTTAGACACTGGCGAATATCAAGATCCATGTCAGGTGAGATTTGGAACGTTTGCTAATGTTACGTGCGGGTGTGTTGAGTTAAAGCTTACAATTACTTGATAAGAGATTTAGCAAGCACTGAGCAATTCGGTGAAGATGAGATCAGTGAGTGATGTCATCAGTGATGATGTAATCAGTAATGCCACTCAAGCAATTATCATGTGATGATTTCAGTGATGCTGTCATCAGTGAGGCAACTCAAACAATTGTCAGAGGGATTTATGACATCACTGATGATGTCACATTGGAAGAAGAAGACACCACCCTAGTACTATAATTGGTGGTGTGTCTGTGTGGGATGTGAACAGTCCAGAACACTGGCACAACCGACTTATTCAATGTTCAATAAACTCCACAGTGGAATGGCGACTCTTCATGTGAAGCCCGGTCTGCACCACAGTGTGTCAGAATGGTCCGGCAACAACCAGCAGCTGTCCTCAATGGCAGAACACCAGCAACATGTCTCTAATGTCATCCGGCAGGAAGGGAGAACCCTGCGCAATGAGACCAGCAGCAAAACATTCTGGGACGAGAGCGATACCAGCCACAGGTTGAGTGACAGGGTTTGGGACATTGCACAGTTTAAGGAGGCACTGGAAGCCTGCGCACAGGAAGTGGACAGAGAGATAGATGCTCTGACCCTTTCTAAAGAGCAGACGGTGCAGGCGCTGGCTGCGACCGTGGTGCCCCTGGATGTGGGAGCAGAGTGCATGACCCTACGGGAGGGCCGGCGTGGGTACGAGTTGGTCAGCGACCCGGTTGAGGAGCAGCTGAAGGCAGAGGTGGAGCTGATCAAGAGGGTGCAAGGGGAACTCCGGGAGCATGTCAACAACGCCTTAGAGCAGCTGTCTCTTCTGCATTCTGCTCGACACGAGCTGACCCTCGACCTCCAGAACAAGATGTTGGCCCTGGACATTGACATGACCTGCAAGTCACTCACTGTGAAGTCGCCTGAGATCTCTCTGTGGACCAACCCCACCCGCACACCCATAGACTCCTCCACCCCTCAGGAGTGGATCCAGTTCAGCCAGTACAACGTGGCTCGAGCCCAGGAGGCGATGCAGGTTTCCCAGCAAATGAGGCTGGACACCAGTCTCACCAGAGACCGGCTGCAGAATGAGTTGGACGCAAAGCGCACCGCTATAGAGTTTGCCATCCGCAAGCGCAATCACCATGTAGAGCAGGCCCACGATGAGCTGCAGTGGCAAGTGAGAAATACTGAGGATGAGATGAGAAACTTGGAGAGTAATATCCACAGTCTGGATGAGGACATCCAGCTGCAGACGGCCTCGCTGAAGCTGGCTCACACACGGCTGGAGAACAGGACCAACCGACCCGGCATGGACCTCTGCAGAGACAAGGTTCAGTATGGTCTGGTCGATGAAGTCAAGCAGCTGGAAGCCACCATCAGGGCTCTGAAACACAAGCTGTGTGATACTCAACACTCTCTGCAGAGGATGAGGCTGCATCACACCCGCATGCTGCTGGATCTCAACAGGAAACAGGAAGCTCTGTCTCTGGAGCAGCGCAGCATGAACACGCGCACCCGCCTGCACCGACAAAACCCCACTGGTGATGGTCCCACTCACGAACTGCAGTGGGAGAAGCAACCAGAAGTTGCTTGTACCTGTACTGGCCACCAGTAGGGTTCCGGGCGTATTCTCTCACAACTATGGCGTATCACAAGTAGGGCGTACACTCCCTCAAGGCGTAAAATACCTAAAATATTGCTGAAGTGCCCCATACTGTACATTTTACGCCTTCACAATAAGAGCCCAACACACTTCACACAGTTGCAATGCGTGCCGTTGCCGTTGCCACAACAGGTCTGGCATGAGTTTGGTCACACACACAAAAGTGCATCCATAGGGGGCGCTACAGCAATTATTTTATTTTACAATCACAATAAAAGTGCGACACAAACTTCACACACACGGCCCTCCAAAATGTGCGGCTGATGCTAGAATGGATTGGTCGGAGGGACATGAGGAGTGATGGTTGGTTGGGGTTAGGCTCAGGGGGAGTTACGTCCCTCTCGCCGATCCATTCTAGCATCAACCAAAATGAGCCAAAACACAGTTGAGGGTTCTGGCATGAGTTTGACACAGAGTGTAAGTGTAGAGAGCACTCGGTAGAGTGCATACCTCTGCCAACCTTTCTACAAAGTATTATGGTTACGTGAATCCGTTTGGATGTTATGCGCCTTCTTGTGATTGGCCTTGCCCACTTTTGGCTAGTGGGCGTGGAAAGTGAATCAGTGTCAAGTCAAGTTTATTTGTATAGCCCTAATTCACAAGCATGTCCCAGAGGGCTTCACAGAAAATATGTCTAGCTAATTCTAGCTGACACAACAGTAGTAAATTACAGTAGTAATGATAACACATTGAACAATTGATAGAAACATATAGAAAATATAGAAATATAGGAGAGAGCGGAGGAGAGAGCAGGAGAAGGGAAGGGGAGGGGGTGGGGAGGGAGAGCAAGGGGAGTATGAGAGAGTATATGGAGAGAACAGGATAAGGATGAAGGATGAAGCTGACACAACAGTAGCAAATTACAGTAGTAATAATAACAATACATCGAACAATCATACGATAGAGAAATATAGAAAATATATGGAAATATAGGATAGAATGGGTGCCACGCTTTAGGGTAGAATGGGTGCCATGCTTTAGAATAGTGGCGGAATAGTGGGAGAGGATAGAATGGGTGCCATGCTTTGTGCATCCTTGGCCCATGACCAACCTTTCTACAACGTTCCGTGGTGTTACGTGAATCTGTTTGGAAGTTACATGCCTTTTTGTGAATGGACACACCCATTGCCACACCCGCTTTTGGCCAGTGTGCGTGGAAAGAATCAGTTCTAAGGTGGCCCATGACCTACAAGTACAACTACAAGTATTGTGGCGTTATGTGAGTCTGTGTGGAATTAAGCGCCGTTTTGTGATGATTGGCCACGGCCATTGCCCCTTTTTGGTTAGTGGAAACGGGGTGGGAATTACGCTCCCTCTGGCTGTGATGCCCTGAGATCCCTAAGGCCACCTTGACAGTGCCCTGCTACCAGCCTGCTACTGTCAGTAGCTTTAAAAGCATCAGTGGTCTCAGTTTAATGTAGCTGCTCTATGCAAATTATGTGTCATTGGCTCATTTTAACACACATTTCAGAAAAATCACTCTTCACGATGTCAATAGAGCACTGGCCTTTGTGCCCTGGCATGTGGCCAGGACACATGCCACATGTGTGGAAAGTGAATCAGTTAGGCATTGACCTTGGCCCATGACAAACCTTTCTACAAAGTTTTGTGGTGTTAGGTGAATCCGTTTGGAGGTTAGGCGCCTGTTTGTGATTGAACACATCCATTCCCACGCCCCCTTTTGTCCAGTGGGCGTGGAGAGTTAATAATTTTTAAATTGGCCCAAGACCTGCTTTTCTCTCAAGTTTTGTGCAAATCCATGAATAACTTTTTGAGATATCCTGCTGACAAAGAACAGCAACTCCGGTAACGTTGATCTCGTCTGTGGCGAGATGTTTTGAGGCTTCAAAATTGGTGTTCAACAAGCTCCTTAGAAATAAATGTCTCAAAGACCAAGGAGCTAATCTTACAAAACCCTAAAAATTCAATGCAGCCAAATAATCATCAACGGACAACATGAGATGTTGTGTTACTGAACGCAGCACGGCTGTGCAAAAACATCGATATGGGAAATATCGGGGCGGCTTTAGCTCAGGAGGTAGAGCGGGTCGGCCAATGACGCAAGAGTTGGCGGTTCGATCCCCGCTCCCTCCCAGCTGCTGTCGTTGTGTCCTTGGGCAAGACACTTAACCCTCCTTGCTCCCGATGGTGTGTAGGCACCCTGCGCGGCAGCCTGCCGCCATCGGTGTATGAATGGGTGAATGTAGACTATCTACTGATTGTAAAGCGCTTTGGATAAAAGCGCTATATAAATGCAGGCCATTTACCAAATATCGATACAGTATCGATTAGGGGTGGGAATCACCAGATGCAGATGCCCGGTGGCCTGGCATGGCATGGCCTGCAATTTTTATTTTCTTTATTTTTTAAATATCGATACTTTTCGTCCAAATATCGATACAATATCGTCAGGCAAAATATCGCGATATATTGCCGTATCGATTTTATTGCACAGCCCTAATTGATTGGTTATTGATCATATATTGACTCTGTTCAATAATGATCTATGGTTGTCCCTCTCAGACGTCTCTCAAGTGAGCTGCTTGGAATGACAAAGCAGAGAGGGAGAGATAACATTGTGTTTTGTCTTTTCAGTAGACAGAAGGTTGTATTATGGCTTATGTAAAGATCAAGGTTGTATTGGGTTGAAAATAGGACTCGGCACTGTCCACGGCTCATAGTAAACTTTCTCCTTCGCTTATGAACTCGTGACAACACCGGTGGTACCGGAGCTCCTCATCTGTCCTGAAGGTCCCGATTTTCATCCAACTGCTCTCAGTCTGACCCAACTGTGGAAGTAGCATTAGACACGGTCGGAGCGTGGCTATTTGCCACGAAATGTGAATTTATTCAGTTAGCGGACTTCTCCCTGCTCTCTCAGCTCATCAAGCAGAGCTGTGTATCTGTGCTACTTCATAACATCATAGTCAAACAAGTTGTAACGTTAACTTGTAACTTGTAACGTTACTCACACTGGGTTGAAATTGGGTTGAAATGAGGAAAGAATGTGTACGTTAGTTTCTTCTTGACATGATTAGAACACAAGCTGTTTCAGGTGCACAGCTCTGGGGCTGCTGCCTGCCGCTGGGCGTTTGAAAGCAGGTGTAAAGTGGAGTAAAGTGCTCAATGTTAAGTAGAACGACCGCACTGCAGATATACGCCTCCGCCAACAAGTGAGCAGTCGACATCCATGTCTGTCAAGACTTTTGAGCCAAATGTGAAGAAATTCCGTCAAGGCGTTAATGAGATATTGCATTAACAGTAATCAGTTTATCCTTGAGTCCAGGTGGACGTTTGAGCCAAATTCTAAGAAATTCCGTCAAGGTGTTGGGCATGTTAAATAACATACTAAAAGTCTACCCAAATGAACATTCCCAGAAAGGGGTCATTTTCAAGATGGCGTCTGCCGGGAGCTTAAAATGGCATTATCTCTCTCATTCATTATCTCTCTCATTCATTATCTCTCTCATTCATTATCTCTCTCATTCATTATCTCTCTCATTCATTATCTCTCTCATTCAACCAGCTTGAAAATGACCCCCTTCCAGAATTTTCTTTTTGGTAGACTGTACGTGTGTGTGTGTGTGTGTGCGTGTGTGCGTGTGTGCGTGTGTGCGTGTGTGTGTGTGTGTGTGTGTGTGTGTGTGTGTGTGTGTGTGTGTGTGTGTGTGTGTATTCGCAGCCCACCTGCAGTCTCTCCTTGGCCCACCACACTTTGGGAATCACTGGCCCTGTGGCACTCCATAATCAGTTCAGTGACAATTCTAATAACATGTGTGTATATATATATATATATATATTGTATGCTATTCCTTCTTCCAGATGCATGTGTTAATAAACTGTATGTATTAAACTATTATAATAATAATATGAAGTGTATTCTACCTTCTTCCAGGTGACCACGGGTGTAGGGACTCCGATGGCCTCACAGCTCAGGTAAACCTGTGAGCCACTGACGTTGTAAACATCACCTGGAGCAGTGACGATGACTGGAGCTGAGGATAGAGGAGACAGGAGAGGAGAGAGGTCAGGAGAGAGGAGACAAGATAGGAAAGGAGACAGGTTATGTCCTGAAGGTGAAACCTCTGGAGCGCCCCTGTCTGTCAGTGACAGGGGACAAACAGTGGACAGACTGGAGACAGTGGACAGACAGTGGACAGACTGGAGACAGTGGACAGATGGGACAGTGGACAGAATGGGGATAGACTGGAGACAGTGGACAGACTGGAGACAGTGGACAGACTTGGGGCAGACTGGAGACAGTGGACAGACTGGGGACAGACTGGAGACAGTGGACAGACTTGGGGCAGACTGGAGACAGTGGACAGACTGTGGACAGACTGGAGACAGTGGACAGACTGGAGACAGACTGGAGACAGTGGACAGACTTGGAGCAGACTGGAGACAGTGGACAGACTGGAGACAGACTGGAGACAGTGGACAGACTTGGGGCAGACTGGATACAGTGGACAGACTTGGGACAGACTGGAGACAGTGGACAGACTGGGGGCAGACTGGAGACAGTGGACAGACTTGGGACAGACTGGAGACAGTGGACAGACTGGGGGCAGACTGGAGACAGTGGACAGACTTGGGACAGACTGGAGACAGTGGACAGACTGGGGGCAGACTGGAGACAGTGGACAGACTTGGGACAGACTGGAGACAGTGGACAGACTGGGGGCAGACTGGAGACAGTGGACAGACTGGAGACAGTAGACAGACTGGAGACAGTGGACAGACTGGGGGCAGACTGGAGACAGTGGACAGACTGGGGGCAGACTGGAGACAGTGGATCCACAGTGACCTGCAGGAATCTGGTGGTTTTGGATTTCCATTTAGAAAGGAATGTGGTGAAGCCCCTCCCTCTGTCTCTCAGCTGTGTTCTTAGCGAGTCCAACAGGATTAACCTCGCGCTCCACTCCAGCTTTGTGCCCACCAACCGGCCGCCGCATATTTCATCCAGAAAACCCGGAACGCACTTCAAGGCCATGTGATCAGCCTGTGTTGAAACAGGTCAGCAGATAGGAGCGGAGCGGAGCAGCCACCAGCTTCATACAGACCACTACTGAGAAAGTATAACTACTGTCTGTGGTCCACATCTCCATGTAGAGAGTTGAAATGTGAAACACTTCCTTATAGAAACTTTGTAGATTTGAGCCGACACTATGTATGTGTGTGTGTGTGTGTGTGTGTGTGTGTGTGTGTGTGTGTGTGTGTATGTGTGTGTGTGTGTGTGTGTGTGTGTGTGTGTGTGTACACATTTAGCAAATGTCATGTCGGCTAAAACGACTTCAGTAGACGTGAAAACACAACTATAGTGAGTTCATGAATATCTGATCTCACACCTACAGGTGGAGGGAGGGGCTGCTGCGCGGCGCACAATCGCTCCACTGCTCGAACACGCAATATTTCTAGTATACATACGGTCCATCAGCAGTGTTCAGCAGTAAAGTAAAGTAACTCGTTACTGTCATTTTATTACTTTCCCAGTAACTAGTAAGGTAAGTTATTACAATTTCCAAAACAGTAATTATATTACAGTTACTCATCCAATTAACTTCAAGTTACTGCATTAATTTCTCCAGCGCTGGCACAGAGCTAAAGGGAAGTGTGGACGTGGGTTCTGGCCGTCTGAGACGACTGCGTTGCCAGAACTGAACTGTAGGGGGGTCATTTTTTATATAACTCGCCTGTTTGGAGTCAAATAGATGATAGAAAAGGGATTGCCGATCAC
This sequence comes from Poromitra crassiceps, assembly GCF_964638095.1. Lineage (NCBI taxonomy): Eukaryota > Metazoa > Chordata > Actinopteri > Beryciformes > Melamphaidae > Poromitra > Poromitra crassiceps. The sequence continues at coordinate 100,983 of NW_028152257.1, forward strand.
GGACCAATAGCAGGCGGAGCTGCGGCTCTGGGAAACTCCCATCTCACGTGAGGTGCGGATGGACTCAACCCACTCCCTCCCACTCCACTGACAACAAATCAAGATGGTGACGGTCAACGTTTCAAGTCCAAACGGGAGACCAAGATCAATGGGATGGCTCTGTCCATATGATTTAGGTCAGTGGTCCAGACACGCAGCTGTATCGTGCAGTGCTCAGTCCATGTTGCTCCTCTCCGCGGAGCCGGGAGGAGGGTGCATGATCAGGACACATCGGGATGGGGCTTTGAACTTGTGCCTATAAAAGGGAGCATGTGGCCAATGTTTCTCTGTTCTCTCTCTCTGTTTCAATGTTTGTCCAGTGATGTCATAAATCACGGATAATGTCATCAGTGATGTCACTTGAGCAATTGTGCATTGTGACTTATATCAAAGTCAGCTCAAGTTTTCTCTCTGCACTTCACATGACATCAAACGGTGAATGTCAAGTTGTAGGGGCGTCTGTGTGTGTGTGTGTGTGTGTGTGTGTGCGCGCGCGCGCACGCACACACACACACACACACACACACACACACACTCCACTAACCAGTCATAATCCAGTTAGAATGAACACTGAAGGTTCACTGGACTATACAGTGAAGCGGCTTTGCCTTAAACCAACCAGGAGTGTCTGTGTAGTGCTAAGAGCCTGTCTGTCTGTCTGTCTGTCTGTCTGTCTGTCTGTCTGTCTGTCTGTCTGTCTGTCTGTCTGTCTGTCTGACCAAGAGCCTGTCTGTCTGTCTGTCTGTCTGTCTGTCTGTCTGTCTGACCAAGAGCCTGTCTGTCTGTCTGTCTGTCTGTCTGTCTGTCTGTCTGTCTGTCTGTCTGACCAAGAGCCTGTCTGTCTGTCTGTCTGACCAAGAGCCTGTCTGTCTGTCTGTCTGTCTGTCTGTCTGTCTGACCAAGAGCCTGTCTGTCTGACCAAGAGCCTGTCTGTCTGTCTGACTGACCAAGAGCCTGTCTGTCTGTCTGTCTGTCTGACTGACCAAGAGCCTGTCTGTCTGTCTGACCAAGAGCCTGTCTGTCTGTCTGACTGACCAAGAGCCTGTCTGTCTGTCTGTCTGTCTGTCTGTCTGACCAAGAGCCTGTCTGTCTGTCTGACCAAGAGCCTGTCTGTCTGTCTGTCTGTCTGTCTGTCTGTCTGTCTGACCAAGAGCCTGTCTGTCTGACCAAGAGCCTGTCTGTCTGTCTGTCTGTCTGTCTGTCTGTCTGTCTGACCAAGAGCCTGTCTGTCTGACCAAGAGCCTGCCTGTCTGTCTGTCTGTCTGTCTGACCAAGAGCCTGTCTGTCTGTCTGTCTGTCTGTCTGTCTGTCTGTCTGTCTGTCTGTCTGTCTGTCTGTCTGTCTGTCTGTCTGTCTGTCTGTCTGTCTGACCAAGAGCCTGTCTGTCTGTCTGTCTGTGGATCAGACTAAGACTGATTGCAAACATGCAGAAGTAGGATAGGACAGACTTTATCGTCCTGAGGGAAATTAGTCTTAATGGACACAGTACAGTATCTGCTGTTAAAATACAACATCAAATGCATACTGTACACATAGGATATTAGATACAGCACACACATCATACACACATCATACACATATCAACACACATATCAACACACACATCATACACATATCAACACACATATCAACCAACACAATTGCACACTGCCCAATTCTACAGCACTGTTGTATAAAAAATAGATAAAACAGCTCCATCAAACATGGAGTCTCCATAAGATGTATGTACTTTATGTATTTGTAAAACAAGTGTGTGTGTGTGTGTGTGTGTGTGTGTGTGTGTGTGTGTGTGTGTGTGTGTGTGTGTGTGTGTGTGTGTGTGTGTGTGTGATCGAGACACACAGATGGAGAGATGTATGTATTTACATAAAATGGTTGACCGATAATTGTGTTTACTAATTTGATGACATCATCTGTATTATTCATTGTCAGTTTTGTGGTCAAGTTTGATTACTGTCATTTCAATGTGTTGACTTTGCAAATTGCACGTATATTTATTTCACACTTGCTTTGGTGATGTACAGTAAATGTATGTTGCCCAGGACAATAAAGGCCCTTTGAATTGAACATTTTAGAGATTTGTCACAAACAACATATTGTGTCTCTCTTTCTTGCTGTTTTCTCTCTCTCTCTGTGTCTTGTCTCTCTCACTCTCCCTCTGTGTCTTGTCTCTCTCTCCCTCTCTCCCTCTCTGTGTCTTGTCTCTCTCTCTCTCTGTGTATTGTCTCTCTCTCGCTCTCTCCCTCTCTGTGTCTTGTCTCTCTCTCTCTCTATGTGTCTTGTCTCCCTCTCTCTGTGTCTTGTCTCTCTCTCGCTCTCTCCCTCTCTGTGTCTTGTCTCTCTCTCTCCCTGTGTGTCTTGTCTCTCTCTCTCTGTGTGTCTGTCTTGTCTCTCGCCGTGTGTCTGGTCTCACCTGTAGCGCATCTCCCCTTGTTCTGGATCTTGACCTCGGGCCTCTGCTCGCTCACGGCTCTGGCGCTGGCAGCCTTCAGCTCGCAGCCCGTCTTGTACGTGACGCCATCGGTGCCGCACACCTACCAAGTGACTTGTGTCTTTATCATGCCATCACACACCTACCAAGTGACTTGTGTCTTTATCGTGCAATCACACGCCTACCAAGTGACTTGTGTCTTTATCATGCCATCACACACCTACCAAGTGACTTGTGTCTTTATCATGCCATCACACACCTACCAAGTGACTTGTGTCTTTATCATGCCATCACACACCTACCAAGTGACTTGTGTCTTTATCATGCCATCACACACCTACCAAGTGACTTGTGTCTTTATCATGCAATCACACACCTACCAAGTGACTTGTGTCTTTATCATGCCATCACACACCTACCAAGTGACTTGTGTCTTTATCATGCCATCACACACCTACCAAGTGACTTGTGTCTTTATCATGCAATCACACACCTACCAAGTGACTTGTGTCTTTATCGTGCAATCACACACCTACCAAGTGACTTGTGTCTTTATCATGCCATCACACACCTACCAAGTGACTTGTGTCTTTATCGTGCAATCACACGCCTACCAAGTGACTTGTGTCTTTATCATGCCATCACACACCTACCAAGTGACTTGTGTCTTTATCATGCCATCACACACCTACCAAGTGACTTGTGTCTTTATCATGCCATCACACACCTACCAAGTGACTTGTGTCTTTATCATGCCATCACACACCTACCAAGTGACTTGTGTCTTTATCATGCAATCACACACCTACCAAGTGACTTGTGTCTTTATCATGCCATCACACACCTACCAAGTGACTTGTGTCTTTATCATGCCATCACACACCTACCAAGTGACTTGTGTCTTTATCATGCCATCACACACCTACCAAGTGACTTGTGTCTTTATCGTGCCATCACACACCTATCAAGTGACTTGTGTCTTTATCATGCCATCACACACCTACCAAGTGACTTGTGTCTTTATCATGCCATCACACACCTACCAAGTGACTTGTGTCTTTATCATGCCATCACACACCTACCAAGTGACTTGTGTCTTTATCATGCCATCACACACCTACCAAGTGACTTGTGTCTTTATCATGCCATCACACACAATAGGTCTGAGCAAAACTTCCCACACTGCAAACAAAACATTGCAAGTAAAATACCTTTGTGATTAAAAATGTACTGTATTGTGTGAATCCAAAACTGTTTGCTTGCTGTTGTGCTGAATCTCTCTTCACGGGAAAAGTGAATGGGGTTTTAGAACGGAGATTTCACTTAAATGCATAAAATAAGGTCTATTAACAAAGGTTTATGGTTTATGGTGATTTGGGTTCAGCAGGATCATCGTCACAAATGTGAATCACTTTTATGACTTTTGAAACCTATAAATGCATTTTTTTAACACGATTTTCAGAAAACGCTTCAAAAAGCATAAAAGTCATTCATACGTTTGTGAAGATTATCCTGCTGAACACAAAGTACCGCTCCCATAAACTTCTGTTCACCAAAGACCTTATTTTATGCATTTAAGCGAAATCCCCATTCTAAAACCCCGTTGACTTTTCCCCTGAAGATCCAGCATGTCCGAGACTTCCGCCTTCCGAGTCCGACTACAAAAATAGGTCATCCCTGCCGTAGAGACTCTATTGTCCAGTCTCAATCAGAGTGACAGCTTGGCAACATCCACCTATTCTTGGTATCGATGGAAGTTATGTATAAACACACCTGACCTGCACATAGATCTTCTGTCTTCTCCATGGACTTCAAAACGCTCTCTCCTTCACAAACTGTGGATGCTGCCAAGCTGTCACTTCGATCGAGACTGTCCAATAGAGACGTGTGCAGTGTTGGGGAGTAGTGAACTACATTTTGCAGTAGCTTGCTGGTAGTTCAACTACATTCATATTTGTGTAGTGAGTCAAGTAGTTAAAGCAGCTACGAGCAAGATTTTCGATTGTTATTAAACAGTCTAAATGTAATATTGATGCATCACATCTTACCTATAATAGTAGCTGAGACCAAAGGCGTGTGAATCGGAGATTGCTCTCTTGATGATTATAGAGTCTGTGTCTGTCTTCCGGCGGGCCGGATACACCAGGAAGTTAAACGAACCGGTTTACGGCAGCTGCCTGCCTTCAACCTTTTCGCTCTGCTTAGCAACAGACCATAAACAAGGAGAACGCCATGCAGGGGCTTGCTACTCTCGCGAACATCTCTCATTATATTCTAACAGTTAGGTTGGAAGTAATTTTGTTATTTTGTGGTTACGGCCGAAGTGGCTGCCGCAAACCGTTTCATTTCACTTCCTGATCTGCCCCGGCCGCAGACCGACAATCATCAAGACAACAATGGCCGATTCACTCTGCGTTCAAGCGAGACTACTCAGCGTTGGTCTCGTCTACAATTAGAGGTAAGATGTGAGGCATCGATATTAAATTTAGACTGTTTAATAACAATCGAAAATCTTGCTCGTAGCTGCTTTAAACTACTTTTTGGTCATTTTTGTGTAATTAACCTACTCAAAATTTTGGTCAATAAAATGAAAGGAATATATCTATTTATTTATTTTATTTTACCATAACCAGAACCCCGTTTGACAGCACGGCCCATTTTTCTTTTCGTCCTGACCTCTTTGAAGGCAGCATAGACCGTGAAGACAGCCAGAATCCCAATAACCTTAATGTACTTATCATGTAAAAACGTTGAGAATCACATGGGCTACAACATGAGACCGGGGCTGGGTGGCTCACAGCTATTTTCTGGTCCTTTGAAGGTCACAGAAACAAAAAAGTAACGTCAAAATGTACTTCTTGACAAGAAACACAGCCTATGCTGCCTCTGATTGACCTGATATTCTTACCCTATAACCTTAACCAATCCCAGCACAAGACACACATAGCCTATGCTGCCTCTTGGCTTGTCCTGAGAATCTAACCCTATAACCTTAACCAATCCTAGTCAAGTCTTTAATGTTTATTTGCCTGATAAAACGAAACCCAGAAGAACCCAGATTTGTTTACAGCAAAAATATAACATTGAATGTCGGCTATTGGGTTTCAGCTATTGCAATAAACTCAATTGAGAGGCATATTTTTGCTGGCATTGTGCTATTATAGGCTATTACAGGCTATTATATTTTATGTCATATATCCCACGTAGGCTACATTGTCAATTTAATGAATTGTTTTTACAAAGTAGTTTGAACTACTTTTTCTGCGTAGCTTGTAGTTTCCTAAACTACATTTCTCCCAGGGTAGCTTTGCTATAGTTTCAACTACTTCCATGGTGAAGTAGTTGGTAGAGCTTCCTAAGCTGCTATGCTTTCAAAGTAGTTTCCCCAACACTGGACGTGTGTGACATCATTCTGCGTAGGTCCTGGCCACAAGATTCAGCTCAACAGCAAGCAAAACCTTTGGATTCACATTAGTACATTTTTAATCACAAATTAATTTGAATTGCAAAAAAACACGTTTTGATTGCAGTGTCAATAGTTTTCAGGGTTCCCACACCTTCTTAAACATCAATCAAATTCAATGACTAACTTCAAGGACTTTCCAGGCCAAACTGTCTCAAATTCAAGCACCCAACATGGCAGTTTGAGACATGGTGGATCAAGATGAATGATTAACACTGAGAATGTTTAAAATGAGAAATACAACAGAAGTGTACAACAAGAGAGGTGTTAATGTGTGAACACTTCTCAACTGTGATGTTGCACATTAAGTAGCCTAAAAAAAAAAAAAAAAACAATTTATATTTCTATTCTTGCATAAAATATATAAATTCAATTTCAACGACCCATGCATGTATTCAAAAACTGTGAAGCCTTGATTTTGTTCACTTTTCAAAGATTTTAACGACCAATGGGAACCCTGAGTTTTGCTCTCAAAGCTGTTTTGATTAGCTACAGTTATAGTTTTGCTGTCAAACCGCATAAAGACACAAAACCATACACACCTCGTACGCGGCTTTGCAGGCGCAGACGCCGTGCTTGCCGCTCTTCTTGTCCTTCGCGTCCTGTTTGACGCACTCCAAGCCGGAGGCGCAGCGGCGCGCAGAGGCACCGCGGCCGCCGCACCGCTCGCCCTCCGCGGCAGCGCACACGGTGCAGCAGCCGCACGGGTCCGGCAGCGCGCCGGCCGCGCAGCCCTCCGCCGGGAGAGGTGCGCACTGAGCCGGGTCGCACGGGCCGCAGCTGCCCGGGGGAGCGGCGCGCTCAGCGCCGGCCCAGGCGGCGGAGAGGAGCAGGACGAGTGGCACAGAAAACATGACTGAAGACTGATCTGAAGATCTTTCTCTCTGCTGTCAAAGTCTACATCCACTGACTGACTGACTGAGCTCTGGCGCTGCTGGGGCTGCTGGGGCACTGTTTCACTGACTGGAGAACAGACTCCGCCTCACGGGGCTACAACAGTCAGTGGTTCTCTACGTGGGGTCCGGGGACCAAAGTGGTCCGCAGGAAACTTCAAGACCCCTAAACTAATTTTTTTTTTGATGTTCCTGGAGGAGGGGAAGTCATTTTAAGAATTTAAAAAATATATCAGGCGTAAATTATTATTCAAAGTAGATATTTGAATACATCTGGTCTTTCGGCATTATTTCATTTACAAGAAGTTAATGCAATTATAGAATTAGAGAATGTGAATGACTGTTTGGATCATACCTTAACTGTTATCTCTAGCTATATGCATGGAATTCTAGGCAAAATCATTTCTGACAATAATAAACAAATATTCTAAGATTTGAGTTCAAGAGACAAAATATCAAATGTGGGTCCATGGCCCAAATGTATACATAATTAGGGGTCCTTGATATGAAAAAACGTTGAGAGTCACATGGGCTACAGCATCATCAGGGGAGACCGGGGTTGGTTGACATTGGTAACATTTCCGTTTTGAAAGTAAAATACAACACAGAAATGTTGGAAATCAAATGTTGCTTCTAGTTAATGATCAGCTACATGTTGACATGACATTTGAAAGTCTGTGATGAGTGGTGGTCGCTGGCTAACATTTGACTGTTCTCTGCTGTTAGACCTGAGTGAGCTGTCTGCTCTGCTGGATCACAGTTAACACATGATGACAAGCCATCTTCTCTTCTGTCACACTGTGAGGTAGAGCAGAGAGCAGCATCTTCTCCTCTCTCACACTGCGAGGTAGAGCAGAGAGCAGCATCTTCTCTTCTGTCACACTGCGAGGTAGAGCGGAGAGCAGCATCTTCTCTATCACACTGCGAGGTAGAGCAGAGAGCAGCATCTTCTCTTCTGTCACACTGCGAGGTAGAGCGGAGAGCAGCATCTTCTCTTCTCTCACACTGCGAGGTAGAGCGGAGAGCAGCATCTTCTCCTCTCTCACACTGTGAGGTAGAGCAGAGAGCAGCATCTTCTCCTCTCTCACACTGTGAGGTAGAGTGGAGAGCAGCATCTTCTCCTCTCTCACACTGTGAGGTAGAGCGGAGAGCAGCATCTTCTCCTCTCTCACACTGTGAGGTAGAGCAGAGAGCAGCATCTTCTCCTCTCTCACACTGTGAGGTAGAGTGGAGAGCAGCATCTTCTCTTCTCTCACACTGCGAGGTAGAGCAGAGAGCAGCATCTTCTCTCTCACACTGCGAGGTAGAGCAGAGAGCAGCATCTTCTCCTCTCTCACACTGTGAGGTAGAGCAGAGAGCAGCATCTTCTCCTCTCTCACACTGTGAGGTAGAGCGGAGAGGAGCATCTTCTCCTCTCTCACACTGTGAGGTAGAGCGGAGAGGAGCATCTTCTCCTCTCTCACACTGCGAGGTAGAGCAGAGAGCAGCATCTTCTCTTCTCTCACACTGCGAGGTAGAGCAGAGAGCAGCATCTGTTGCTAGACGACATTGGTTGCGCTCATGAAAGATCAAAGTTGAAATCACTTGAACTTTGAGCACAGCGAGTGCGGTGGCAAATTCGAGCAGTGCACGACACCAAGGGTGGCACTCCCCATAGAAAACAAGGGCACAGCAGGCGCAGAGCTGTTTTACCACGGATCATGTGTGAGGGCCTTAATGGCAAACATGTTGACAGTGTCCACAGCGTCTGCTACAAATACAATTCACTTTAACCTCTATTATTATAATATCACAGACTTCATGGATTGATGTCAAATACAAGGAAGGAGTGCCATTGTTAACCTACCCCACTACTGCAGTGAGTTCGTTGTAACATTAGTTAACAACAGTAAAGAAGCACAAAATTAAGCCTAACCAAAAAAAATCTATCTATCTATCTATCTATCTATCTATCTATCTATCTATCTATCTATCTATCTATCTATCTATCTATCTACATACATCAAATAAGATGAATGAATGAATGAATGAATTTATTTGGTGATAAGATAAAAGGAACAAGGAGAAATGTACAGTACCAAATATCAAACATATAAGTTAATAACTAACATCCAGGAAATCACCGAGGATAAAAACACAAAAAAGCCCTAGGGCTTATTTCCATTGTGGTCCCCACATGTAATAAAAAACAAATTGTTAGTAACAAAACATAGAACACTGATTAAAACAGAAAATGTACAATGTAGCAGCAGGTAAAGCGAGTGCAGTTCCAATAACTTGCATTCAAATAAATTAATACAAGAAATTAATACAACATGACTACAAAGAGAAATGGGCTGCCGACATCTGGCTCAAACCTAAACTTCACACGTTCGTTCTCATTAAAGACAATTTCTGCACCGAGCCTTATGTGTATCTGAATCTCACAAGAGCCAAAAGGTCAGTCTGTGCACAGCTCAGATCCGGCACTCTCTCCCTTTGGCTTTAGAAACCTGTAGATTCAACACAGTTCCAGAAGAGGACAGGTTGTGTTTATGTTGTGACCTTGGGGAGATAGAAAATGAAATCCATTTTGTGTTTTATTGTCCTCACGATGACCTGAGACACACATTGTATGAAAAAGTGTTTGTTGTTCACCCTGAAGCTTTTTGGTTACAGGATGAGCCTAGACTTGAATTTTTCTTTAATAAGAGTCTTTGATATAGCTCAATTTATTAGTAATGCCTGGGAAAGAATAACAAATATGCTGTTTGTATAGGTTTGTAATGAACATGTTCTATTTTTCTATATGACACCGTGTGTCCTTTTGTTTGTTTGTTATCTTACATTCTGGAATATGGAAGCTGAAGTATTGTATATTTCAGTTTTGTATTTGTTTTTGTCGTGTCTCATAAGCCCATACGGGCTGGGCACCATAGGTGTGTGACACTTTAATAAAGAAAGAAATCAAGAAGGTAAAGGTAAAGTCCCACTGATTGTCACACAATGTGTGAAATTTGTTCTCCGCGTTTGACCCATCCCTGGTGAGCACTACAGGGACTACTTCCAGGGCCGTAGCCAGGGTTCCGAAATAGGGGAGGTCCAGCAAGGGGAGGCGGATTCGGCGGCGCCCGTTAGGGCGCCGCCGAAAAAAAATTGAGGTTTTTTTCCCCCCTTTTTAAGCCATATTTAGAGTAATATATCATTTTAAATCAACATTAGGATTATACTGTTGTGATGTCATTATTCAGCGTTTGAAGCTCAATTTGGGCCGTTTGAAGCCCAATTTGGGCCGTTTGAAGCCAGATTTGGGCCGTTTGAAGCCCTATTTGGGTCGTTTAAAGCCAGATTTGGGCCGTTTGAAGCCTGATTTGGGCCGTTTGAAGCCCAATTTGGGCCAAGTCCAATTTTACAATGAGATGCACCCACTTTAAACCTGAATAAAGTAATAAAACCACTAGTAAACCAGTAGGCGGCGCCTGGCCTGCTGTTCAGTGAGTGGCCTGGCCTGGCCTGCAAAAAAAAAAAAAAAAAAAAAAAATTTTTTTTTTTTTTTTTTTGGCAGGCTGAAATATTAGGGGAGGTCCGGACCTCCCCGTGCTCATAGCTAGCTACGGCCCTGACTACTTCTCCATAAAAACAACCTTGGATGTTGAGAGGTATATACATTTCAATAGGAGAGCACTCGTGCACGTCCAGAGCAGGAGGTGCTGATCACAGAAAGTCAAATCTAAATCTATTATAAAAAAAAAATATATATTATATATATAAATATATAGGGTTAGGGTTAGGGTTAGGAACTTGAGCAGAAGAGGGTAACCACCAATGCCATGCCCCTAAATGCTCAGGCTACTTTCCCACAGCTAACAGCCTCCTTCATCCGAGAAGGGGGAAAACAACGGAACAACCGCACACCTCCAGACTCATGCCCACTGAATGCAGCCAGGGATTGGGAAATGCGAGTGGATCTAAGCCAGAGGCTCACTTTCCCACCTGAAATTGCAGCGACCAACCTGCGCCCAGATCTGGTCCTCTGGTCCAACTCCTGCCGGCGTGTCTTCATCGTTGAGCTGACGGTCCCTTGGGAGGATGCCATCGATGAGGCATACGAAAGGAAAAGCCTGCGCTATGCCAACTTAGCAGCTGAAGCAGAGGAGCGAGGCTGGAGTGTGAGGCTGCGTCCAGTGGAGGTGGGCTGCAGAGGCTTTGTAGCCAGTTCCACCACAAGGCTCCTGAAGGAAGTAGGGATAAGAGGGCAGGCCCAACGGAAGGTCATCAAAGAACTTGCCACTGTTGCCGAAAGGAGCAGTCACTGGCTGTGGCTGAAACGAAAGGACACAGCATGGGCTGCAAAATGACCACAAGGAGCAACCATGCAACACAGACCCAGGCCTGATCAGCCTGTGGTGGGCCAGCCTCGGACGAGGGTGTATTGTGATAAAAGGCCGAAACACCCAGTGAGTCTGGGGTACACAACTGACGATGTGTTGTGCTGGTGGCTCCTGGTGGTCATCGCCAGTTCCAACCCCACCAAAGAGAACATCTCCAACCCTACTCAAGAAGACATCTCTCAAGTGTTGTGCTGATTTCATCAGGGATTGTAACATCTAGTCCTATTAAGCATGTATACATCTAAATCTATACTGGATAAAAACCTGTATGGAATGGAGCGCACACTCCATAAATGTGTAGGAACACCAACTAATGCCTACCCCACACTACAGGATAATTTGCAAGATTATGGCCAAGATTCCCCCCCCCCGATTTTCTCGGGGGTGCTCCCGATTTCAGGGCGCGTCGGGCAGATAATCTTCCCAAATGATCCTGTAGTGTGTGGGGTTCAAAGATTCACAATCGGGAAGACTGCCTCTTCCCGATTGTGAATCGGGCATATCTAACATGTTAGATATTTACAACCCGACAGGCGATTGCATCTTGAGCAGAGAGCCAGTAGTAGCTGCGTTTCCATTACAGTTTTTCGCAAAATAATCTGGTCCGCGTCCGCCCGCAGCCCCGCACAGAAACAAAGAACGAGGAAATTGTCATCGAGGTGAAATACCAGTGCGTCTTTGAACGGGACGGAAAACTAATGCTATACTGCAAAGCATGTAGCCTACAACAAGCGCTTAGGTCTCATATGCTTCCCGCATCGGCGAGTGTCCGCACGGAAAAGTGAGTCAAATCAGCAGACGCGCCCCTCCACAAGGCACCTGTGCAGACGGTTTTCGCCTGGCCGTGCACAGTAGGCCTACACCCCGAATGGACGCGGCTGTCCGCGCAAATATTAGTTAAACAAATCCTTTCAGTGCAAATGCATTATAAAAACAAAAAATAAGATTTGTTTAGAAAACGAAATGACACAAATGTATTATTATTATTATTATTATTATTATTATTATCATTATTACTACTACTACTACTACACCCGGTGCACACAAATTTTAAAAGTTAACGTCGAGCCCTGCTTCCAAGGTGAATCTTCGGCATAATCTTCTAGTGTGTGGGGTTGCGTTTGAACAGACGCGATTGTGTGTGTGTCCCAAGATTGAAATGTTAAAAAATCGGCTCTCTCTGTCCTGTAGTGTGTGGGCTCTCAAGATTTTTATAATCTTCAAGGATTTGAAAATCCTGTAGTGTGGGGTAGGCATTACTTGAAAGATACATTAAGCAACAGACAGAATAACGCGTTTCACAGATGCACTTTGTTGTAGAATAGAAATTGACAGCCAAAAGGTAAACAGTGAAGCACTTGGAGAAAACCACTTGTGATTTAAAAGATGGAGCCAGGAGTCACAAGTCGTCTTATATGATGTATTTAACACAGATCTTGGCCAAGAGCAAGAGATGCACTCTTCCATATTCATGAATGGATACACAGGCTTACTTACAGTAAACAGAAAGTCAAAGATACTTATAGGACACACATCAGATTACATCTGTCTTGACGCACAGTTGAAGGCTGCTCTGTAGACTCAACCTATCTCTTATTCTGTCCCTGTAGACGGCACAGTGTGAGATAGAGAGGAGCTGCAAATGTAAGGTACAGGTTATCTGAATATGACGTCTGTCGCTGTATGCACAATAACTATGTGTCACTTAAATGAAAATGTATATGAATATATTAATAACTAGTGATTGTCCAACTAAAGGCTAATGTGATTTAAATGATTCCCTATCACACTTCATCAGGTTCACTCAATGAGGACCACTTTGATGATTTTTGAAGCGTAAATGCGATTTTTAAAAATCACGATTTTCAGAAAACACTTCAAAAATCATCAAAGTGGTCTTCATGTGTGAAGATGATCTTGCTGAACACAAAGTTTGCCACAGACCTTATTTCAGGCATTTAACCCAAGTCCCCATACAAAAATCCCATTGACTTCCTGACGAGGGAACCAGGAAGTTCATGACTTCTGGGTTGGCCTGCATGCAAAAACATGTCATCTATCTATCTACATACAGACAGCATACATGACACAGCATCTACATACAGACAGCATACATGACACAGCATCTACATACAGTACAACATACATGACACAGCATCTACATACAGTACAACATACATGACACAGCATCTACATACAGTACAACATACATGACACAGCATTTCCATCAATAATCGTTTGGCGTACGCTCCACCGCAGATCACTGTCAAACGCACCCGACTTTACTGGAGGTTACTGCTGATCTCAGGCCTGTTTGCATCAGCCTGTAGCCCCTCCCTCCACACCGTCAACAGGAAGAGCAGGTCAAGACAATGAGTCAAAAGGTGCTTTATTCCATCTGACCCCAATTCAGTGCCAAAGCCTCGTCAGTCAGTGTGAAGAATATGAAAAGGAGCACAGCTCACATTTCAAGTCAAGGAGGACAAAAGATGGTAATAATGTTTCACCGTTTATTTGGCTCTTTTTTCCCTCCTTGAAATGTAAGATGTGCTGCTGTACCTTTGCATCTTTTTTGGCAACATGATCTGGAGTTTGGGTTTAGCAGGAACATGATCTGGAGTTTGGCTTTAGCAGGAACATGATCTGGAGTTTGGCTTTAGCAGGAACATGATCTGGAGTTTGGGTTTAGCATTCCACTGAGAATCCCATTGTCTTTTCAGCACTTTGCACCAGGCATCCCGGGTAGATTCCCTGCCTACCAACACGAGGGTCGCAGGTTCAAACCCCCTGTGTTGGTCAGGCGTCCATACAGACACAATTGTCCATGTCTGTGGGTGGGAAGGTGAATTAAGGGTATACGTCCTGGTCGCTCGCACTCACTGCAATACTGCTTCCTCTGGTGGGCCGGGGGGCACCTGTTCATGGGGGAGGGGACCTGGGGAGAATAGAGTGATCATCTCACGCGCTACGTCCTGCTGGTGAAACTCCTCGCTGTCAGGTGAACAGAAGCGGCCGGCGACTACACATGTATCAGAGGAAGCATGTGCTAGTCTACAACTCTCAGCTCGGCAGAGGGGTGGAGCAACGACGGGGACAGCAGGGGGGAATTGGCCATTCATTGGGGAGATAATTGGGGGGAGGGGCCTCAGGGGGGTGCGTTCCAGTGTCACTAAAAGCGTCCAGTGTCACTTCAAAAGCAGCGGAGGTCATTTGAAGTATTTGAAGTATTTGGTTTGGAAGGCGGCGAGCAGCTCTCTGTACGGAGCCTCAGAACGAACTGGCAACCCGAGGAACCTCTGGAGAGCAGGAGACCGCAGGAGCAGGTTCTGACCCAGACCCACCACACTGGAGCTCAACCAGTACAGAGACATGGACTGGAAGGGGGGAGGGGGGGGGAGGGGGGGAGGGGGGGTGAGACAGAGAGAGGAGGAGAGAAAAACAGGCATAGTTTGAGTATTGAAAGAACAGTTCAGTCCAAATGATACCTGGCTCTCACACAGACAAGCCCCAACCTCAGTCTTGGAAAAATGAAGCCAACACGGGAGTACCAAAAAGGGCAGTTCCTCGAATGGCCACTTGAGGCTGGCTGCAAAAGTGACCCATTCCCCATAAACCTCCATGTTAAAATGCCCGACTTTACATGAGAAATAAACAGTAGGGCTGTCGTGGTTAGGGATGGGGCCGATCCGATCCAATATCGGTATCGGGTGCCGATATTGGCACTAATTCACGGATCGGATCGGAATTGATTTGTTTTTGTTTTTTGCAATTCCAGCGCAGGCCGCACAGTCCGTAATTTGCCCATGTATAATAGTATCCTTCTTTGCCCTTGTATATTTTCTTAATTTTGTCTGCTTTTTGCAAGGTATATTTAAAAAAAAAAATCTTTAATTGGCCAAATCTTTGCCTATACTGTATATTCAAGAAAAATATTGGTATCGGCATAATATCGGTATCGGCAGATATCCAAATTCAGGTATCGGAATCGGATCGGAAGTGAAAAAATGTGGATCGGTGCATCCCTAGTCGTGGTTATCGCATTACCGCGGTTACGCACTCATGTCAGGGTGCTCCTCAGAGTCAAGCTGATTACCGCTTCACCGCACACAAACAAACAGAGATGCAGAGAATTAATTAGAATTGCAACAGCGCTAATGCAGCGGCCAAGCAATGTGCACAATAGCCCATTAGCAGCAAGTGATTGATAGATTGATTGATTGATTGGCCCGACGTAGTTGTCAATTTAGCGGAGGTAAAAGGCGCTCGTATGATATGAGCAGTGTTGGGGGTAACACGTTACTGTAATCACATTACATTTGTCGGTAACTGTAGTGTAAGGCATTACAGTCCCTACATCCAGTAATCACATTACAGTTACTAATCAAACACTCAAGTCGTTACTTGCGTTACATAAGTTCTTCCATTTTCA
The DNA here is from genome assembly GCF_964638095.1 of Poromitra crassiceps. Classification (NCBI taxonomy): domain Eukaryota; kingdom Metazoa; phylum Chordata; class Actinopteri; order Beryciformes; family Melamphaidae; genus Poromitra; species Poromitra crassiceps. The sequence goes on from NW_028152257.1 coordinate 116,608, forward strand.
GCAGGATCGGGTTTGAATCTGCAGGATTATAGAGAAAACATCAAACGCGGTTTCATTCACTCGATTGTGCAACACAACAGCTGACTGTGAACACACGTCTTTTGTGTGGCTAGAATGGATGGGCTTGGGGGAGGGGAGCAGTAACGATTGGTTAGGTTTTAGGCATGATGGCACGGTGGGATGGCACGGTGGCTCAGTGGTTAGCACTGTTGCCTCACAGCAAGAAGGGCCCGGGTTCGAACCCCGGTGCGTCCCAGGTCCTTTCTGTGGGGAGTTTGCATGTTCTCCCCGTGTCCGTGTGGGTTTCCTCTCACCACCAAAAAGACATGTATGTTAGGGTTAATACTCCTGTCAGTGCTCCTGACCAAGGCAATGACAAAATAACTGGTGGATTTGCTTCACTCACTAGCCCCCCCAAAAAACAATGGTCACATTGGAACATTTACTAGTCATTTGGCCGGTGGACAAAAAAGTTGCTTTTGGACCCGGGGTGGCTACGTCCATATCTTTATATATGTCTATGATTCACTGTAAAGAATGAAGACGTGTTTCAGAGTTTTGCAACATGCTATAACATGCTACTGATCAGCTGATAACACTGAGAGAGAGGTGACGTGTGTGTGTGTGTGTGCATTCAAATCTGTCATCCTGCAGAGTGTGTGTGTGTGTGTGTGTGTGTGCGTGTGTGTGTGTGTGCATGAGAATGTGGGATATGAAGACAGGAATGCATTGTGTGTTTGGATACTAAACAGGCGTGTATGTACATGAGAGTATGCATGTCTTGTGTAGGTTAGAGGCAAATTCTATCTGACACTTTAGGCGTTTTCAAATTAATTCCTAGAGTAATATATTTTGTCAAATTTTATTTGACATTAGTAAATAAAAAAACATTG